>NW_027010322.1:238467-278467 GCF_036934945.1 Oncorhynchus masou masou
GTTGTCTATCATGTAGCCTGTGCTGAGGGTGGAGGGTTGTCTATCATGTAACCTGTGCTGGAGGGTCTATCATGAGGGTGGAGGGTTGTCTATCATGTAGCCTGTGATGAGGGCGGAGGGTTGTCTATCATGTAGCCTGTGCTGAGGGTGGAGGGTTGTCTATCATGTAGCCTGTGCTGAGGGTGGAGGGTTGTCTATCATGTAACCTGTGCTGAGGGTGGAGGGTTGTCTATCATGTAGCCTGTGCTGAGGGCGGAGGGTTGTCTATCATGTAGCCTGTGTGAGGGCTGAGGGTTGTCTATCATGTAACCTGTGCTGAGGGTGGAGGGTTGTCTATCATGTAGCCTGTGCTGAGGGCGGAGGGTTGTCTATCATGTAGCCTGTGTGAGGGCTGAGGGTTGTCTATCATGTAACCTGTGCTGAAGGCGGAGGGTTGTCTATTGAGAACCGTAAATTTTAAGTGAGTATCCGACTTCTCGTTAAACTGTTTTAAAACTGTCTCCCAGATCCACCGTTCTCCTTTATTCCCACAACCACTTTCCAATAACAGTCTTTCTGTGGTGTTAGAGGATGTATGTCTGGTAGTATAACAGGATGTATGTCTTGTAGTATAACAGGATGTATGTCTGGTGGTATAACAGGATGTATGTCTGGTAGTACAACAGGATGTATGTCTGGTAGTATAACAGGATGTATGTCTGGTAGTATAACAGGATGTATGTCTGGTAGTATAACAGGATGTATGTCTGGTACTATAACAGGATGTATGTCTGGTGGTATAACAGGATGTATGTCTGGTAGTACAACAGGATGTATGTCTGGTAGTATAACAGGATGTATGTCTGGTAGTACAACAGGATGTATGTCTGGTAGTATAACAGGATGTATGTCTGGTAGTATAACAGGATGTATGTCTGGTGGTATAACAGGATGTATGTCTGGTAGTATAACAGGATGTATGTCTGGTAGTATAACAGGATGTATGTCTGGTAGTATAACAGGATGTATGTCTGGTACTATAACAGGATGTATGTCTGGTAGTATAACAGGATGTATGTCTGGTAGTATAACAGGATGTATGTCTGGTAGTATAACAGGATGTATGTCTGGTGGTATAACAGGATGTATGTCTGGTAGTACAACAGGATGTATGTCTGGTAGTATAACAGGATGTATGTCTGGTAGTATAACAGGATGTATGTCTGGTAGTATAACAGGATGTATGTCTGGTAGTATAACAGGATGTATGTCTGGTGGTATAACAGGATGTATGTCTGGTGGTATAACAGGATGTATGTCTGGTAGTATAACAGGATGTATGTCTGGTAGTATAACAGGATGTATGTCTGGTAGTATAACAGGATGTATGTCTGGTAGTATAACAGGATGTAGGATAGTATAACAGGATGTATGTCTGGTAGTATAACAGGATGTATGTCTGGTAGTATAACAGGATGTATGTCTGGTAGTATAACAGGATGTATGTCTGGTAGTATAACAGGATGTATGTCTGGTAGTATAACAGGATGTATGTCTGGTGGTATAACAGGATGTATGTCTGGTAGTATAACAGGATGTATGTCTCCTGTCTGGTGGTATAACAGGATGTATGTCTGGTAGTATAACAGGATGTATGTCTGGAAGTATAACAGGATGTATGTCTCCTGTCTGGTAGTATAACAGGATGTATGTCTGGTAGTATAACAGGATGTATGTCTGGTAGTATAACAGGATGTATGTCTGGTAGTATAACAGGATGTATGTCTGGTAGTATAACAGGATGTATGTCTCCTGTCTGGTAGTATAACAGGATGTATGTCTCCTGTCTGGTAGTATAACAGGATGTATGTCTGGTAGTATAACAGGATGTATGTCTGGTAGTATAACAGGATGTATGTCTGGTAGTATAACAGGATGTATGTCTGGTAGTATAACAGGATGTATGTCTGGTAGTATAACAGGATGTATGTCTCCTGTCTGGTAGTATAACAGGATGTATGTCTGGTAGTATAACAGATGATGTATGTCTGGTAGTATAACAGGATGTATGTCTGGTAGTATAACAGGATGTATGTCACCTGTCTGGTAGTATAACAGGATGTATGTCTGGTAGTATAACAGGATGTATGTCTGGTAGTATAACAGGATGTATGTCACCTGTCTGGTAGTATAACAGGATGTATGTCTGGTAGTATAACAGGATGTATGTCACCTGTCTGGTAGTATAACAGGATGTATGTCTGGTAGTATAACAGGATGTATGTCTGGTAGTATAACAGGATGTATGTCTGGTAGTATAACAGGATGTATGTCTGGTAGTATAACAGGATGTATGTCTGGTAGTATAACAGGATGTATGTCTCCTGTCTGGTGGTATAACAGGATGTATGTCTGGTAGTATAACAGGATGTATGTCTGGTAGTATAACAGGATGTATGTCTGGTAGTATAACAGGATGTATGTCTGGTAGTATAACAGGATGTATGTCTGGTAGTATAACAGGATGTATGTCTGGGAGTATAACAGGATGTATGTCTCATGTCTGGTAGTATAACAGGATGTATGTCTGGTGGTATAACAGGATGTATGTCTGGTAGTATAACAGGATGTATGTCTGGTAGTATAACAGGATGTATGTCTGGTAGTATAACAGGATGTATGTCTGGTAGTATAACAGGATGTATGTCTGGTAGTATAACAGGATGTATGTCTGGTAGTATAACAGGATGTATGTCTGGTAGTATAACAGGATGTATGTCTGGTAGTATAACAGGATGTATGTCTGGTAGTATAACATGATGTATGTCTGGTAGTATAACAGGATGTATGTCTGGGAGTATAACAGGATGTATGTCTCATGTCTGGTAGTATAACAGGATGTATGTCTGGTGGTATAACAGGATGTATGTCTGGTAGTATAACAGGATGTATGTCTGGTAGTATAACAGGATGTATGTCTGGTGGTATAACAGGATGTATGTCTGGTAGTATAACAGGATGTATGTCTGGTAGTATAACAGGATGTATGTCTGGTAGTATAACAGGATGTATGTCTGGTAGTATAACAGGATGTATGTCTGGTAGTATAACAGGATGTATGTCTGGTAGTATAACAGGATGTATGTCTGGTAGTATAACAGGATGTATGTCTCCTGTCTGGTAGTATAACAGGATGTATGTCTGGTAGTATAACAGGATGTATGTCTGGTAGTATACAGGATGTATGTCTGGTAGTATAACAGGATGTATGTCTCCTGTCTGGTAGTATAACAGGATGTATGTCTGGTAGTATAACAGGATGTATGTCTGGTAGTATAACAGGATGTATGTCTGGTAGTATAACAGGATGTATGTCTGGTAGTATAACAGGATGTATGTCTGGTAGTATAACAGGATGTATGTCTGGTAGTATAACAGGATGTATATCTGGTAGTATAACAGGATGTATGTCTGGTAGTATAACAGGATGTATGTCTGGTGGTATAACAGGATGTATGTCTGGTAGTATAACAGGATGTATGTCTGGTAGTATAACAGGATGTATGTCACCTGTCTGGTAGTATAACAGGATGTATGTCTGGTAGTATAACAGGATGTATGTCTGGTAGTATAACAGGATGTATGTCTGGTAGTATAACAGGATGTATGTCTGGTAGTATAACAGGATGTATGTCTGGTAGTATAACAGGATGTATGTCTGGTAGTATAACAGGATGTATGTCTGGTAGTATAACAGGATGTATGTCTGGTAGTATAACAGGATGTATGTCTGGTAGTATAACAGGACGTATGTCTGGTAGTATAACAGGATGTATGTCTGGTAGTATAACAGGATGTATGTCTGGTAGTATAACAGGATGTATGTCTGGTAGTATAACAGGATGTATGTCTGGTAGTATAACAGGATGTATGTCTGGTAGTATAACAGGATGTATGTCTGGTAGTATAACAGGATGTATGTCTGGGAGTATAACAGGATGTATGTCTGGTAGTATAACAGGATGTATGTCTGGTAGTATAACAGGATGTATGTCTGGTGGTATAACAGGATGTATGTCTGGTGGTATAACAGGATGTATGTCTGGTAGTATAACAGGATGTATGTCTGGTAGTATAACAGGATGTATGTCTGGTAGTATAACAGGATGTATGTCTGGTAGTATAACAGGATGTATGTCTGGTAGTATAACAGGATGTATGTCTGGTAGTATAACAGGATGTATGTCTGGTAGTATAACAGGATGTATGTCTGGTAGTATAACAGGATGTATGTCTGGTGGTATAACAGGATGTATGTCTGGTAGTATAACAGGATGTATGTCTGGTAGTATAACAGGATGTATGTCTGGTAGTATAACAGGATGTATGTCTGGTAGTATAACAGGATGTATGTCTGGTAGTATAACAGGATGTATGTCTGGTGGTATAACAGGATGTATGTCTGGTAGTATAACAGGATGTATGTCTGGTAGTATAACAGGATGTATGTCTGGTAGTATAACAGGATGTATGTCTGGTAGTATAACAGGATGTATGTCACCTGTCTGGTAGTATAACAGGATGTATGTCTGGTGGTATAACAGGATGTATGTCTGGTAGTATAACAGGATGTATGTCACCTGTCTGGTAGTATAACAGGATGTATGTCTGGTAGTATAACATGATGTATGTCTGGTAGTATAACAGGATGTATGTCACCTGTCTGGTAGTATAACAGGATGTATGTCTGGTGGTATAACAGGATGTATGTCTGGTAGTATAACAGGATGTATGTCTGGTAGTATAACAGGATGTATGTCTGGTAGTATAACAGGATGTATGTCTGGTAGTATAACAGGATGTATGTCTGGTAGTATAACAGGATGTATGTCTGGTAGTATAACAGGATGTATGTCTGGTGGTATAACAGGATGTATGTCTGGTACTATAACATGATGTATGTCTGGTAGTATAACAGGATGTATGTCTGGTAGTATAACAGGATGTATGTCTGGTAGTATAACAGTATGTATGTCACCTGTCTGGTGGTATAACAGGATGTATGTCTGGTAGTATAACAGGATGTATGTCTGGTAGTATAACAGGATGTATGTCACCTGTCTGGTGGTATAACAGGATGTATGTCTGGTGGTATAACAGCATGTATGTCTGGTGGTATAACAGGATGTATGTCTGGTAGTATAACAGGATGTATGTCTGGTGGTATAACAGGATGTATGTCTGGTAGTATAACAGGATGTATGTCTGGTAGTATAACAGGATGTATGTCTGGTAGTATAACAGGATGTATGTCTGGTAGTATAACAGGATGTATGTCTGGTAGTATAACAGGATGTATGTCTGGTAGTATAACAGGATGTATGTCTGGTAGTATAACAGGATGTATGTCTGGTAGTATAACAGGATGTATGTCACCTGTCTGGTGGTATAACAGGATGTATGTCTGGTAGTATAACAGGATGTATGTCTGGTAGTATAACAGGATGTATGTCTGGTAGTATAACAGGATGTATGTCTGGTAGTATAACAGGATGTATGTCTGGTAGTATAACAGGATGTATGTCTGGTAGTATAACAGGATGTATGTCTGGTAGTATAACAGGATGTATGTCTGGTAGTATAACAGGATGTATGTCTGGTAGTATAACAGGATGTATGTCTGGTAGTATAACAGGATGTATGTCTGGTAGTATAACAGGATGTATGTCTGGTAGTATAACAGGATGTATGTCTGGTGGTATAACAGGATGTATGTCTGGTAGTATAACAGGATGTATGTCTGGTAGTATAACAGGATGTATGTCTGGTAGTATAACAGGATGTATGTCTGGTAGTATAACAGGATGTATGTCTGGTAGTATAACAGGATGTATGTCTGGTAGTATAACAGGATATATGTCTGGTAGTATAACAGGATGTATGTCTGGTAGTATAACAGGATGTATGTCTGGTAGTATAACAGGATGTATGTCTGGTAGTATAACAGGATGTATGTCTGGTAGTATAACAGGATGTATGTCTGGTAGTATAACAGGATGTATGTCTCCTGTCTGGTAGTATAACAGGATGTATGTCTGGTAGTAATGCAGGATGTATGTCTGGTAGTATAACAGGATGTATGTCTGGTAGTATAACAGGATGTATGTCTGGTAGTATAACAGGATATATGTCTGGTAGTATAACAGGATGTATGTCTGGTGGTATAACGGGATGTATGTCTGGTGGTATAACAGGATGTATGTCTCCTGTCTGGTAGTGTAACAGGATGTATGTCTGGTGGTATAACAGGATGTATGTCTGGTGGTATAACAGGATGTATGTCTGGTAGTATAACAGGATGTATGTCTGGTAGTATAACAGGATGTATGTCTGGTAGTATAACAGGATGTATGTCTGGTGGTATAACAGGATGTATGTCTGGTAGTATAACAGGATGTATGTCTGGTAGTATAACAGGATGTATGTCTGGTAGTATAACAGGATGTATGTCTGGTGGTATAACAGGATGTATGTCTGGTGGTATAACAGGATGTATGTCTGGTAGTATAACAGGATGTATGTCTGGTAGTATAACAGGATGTATGTCTGGTAGTATAACAGGATGTATGTCTGGTAGTATAACAGGATGTATGTCTGGTAGTATAACAGGATGTATGTCTGGAAGTATAACAGGATGTATGTCTCCTGTCTGGTAGTATAACAGGATGTATGTCTGGTAGTATAACAGGATGTATGTCTGGAAGTATAACAGGATGTATGTCTCCTGTCTGGTAGTATAACAGGATGTATGTCTGGTAGTATAACAGGATGTATGTCTGGAAGTATAACAGGATGTATGTCTCCTGTCTGGTAGTATAACAGGATGTATGTCTGGTAGTATAACAGGATGTATGTCACCTGTCTGGTAGTATAACAGGATGTATGTCTGGTAGTATAACAGGATGTATGTCACCTGTCTGGTAGTATAACAGGATGTATGTCTGGTAGTATAACAGGATGTATGTCTGGTAGTAAAACAGGATGTATGTCTGGTAGTATAACAGGATGTATGTCTGGTAGTATAACAGGATGTATGTCTGGTAGTATAACAGGATGTATGTCTGGTAGTATAACAGGATGTATGTCTGGTAGTATAACAGGATGTATGTCTGGTAGTATAACAGGATGTATGTCTGGTAGTATAACAGGATGTATGTCTGGTAGTATAACAGGATGTATGTCTGGTAGTATAACAGGATGTATGTCTGGTAGTATAACAGGATGTATGTCACCTGTCTGGTAGTATAACAGGATGTATGTCTGGTAGTATAACAGGATGTATGTCACCTGTCTGGTAGTATAACAGGATGTATGTCTGGTAGTATAACAGGATGTATGTCTGGTAGTATAACAGGATGTATGTCTGGTAGTATAACAGGATGTATGTCTGGTAGTATAACAGGATGTATGTCTGGTAGTATAACAGGATGTATGTCTGGTAGTATAACAGGATGTATGTCACCTGTCTGGTAGTATAACAGGATGTATGTCTGGTAGTATAACAGGATGTATGTCACCAGTCTGGTAGTATAACAGGATGTATGTCTGGTAGTATAACAGGATGTATGTCTGGTAGTATAACAGGATGTATGTCTGGTAGTATAACAGGATGTATGTCTGGTGGTATAACAGGATGTATGTCTCCTGTCTGGTAGTATAACAGGATGTATGTCTGGTAGTATAACAGGATGTATGTCTGGTGGTATAACAGGATGTATGTCTCCTGTCTGGGAGTATAACAGGATGTATGTCTGGTAGTATAACAGGATGTATGTCTGGTAGTATAACAGGATGTATGTCTGGTAGTATAACAGGATGTATGTCTGGTAGTATAACAGGATGTATGTCTGGTAGTATAACAGGATGTATGTCTGGTAGTATAACAGGATGTATGTCTGGTAGTATAACAGGATGTATGTCTGGTGGTATAACAGGATGTATGTCTGGTGGTATAACAGGATGTATGTCTGGTAGTATAACAGGATGTATGTCTGGTAGTATAACAGGATGTATGTCTGGTAGTATAACAGGATGTATGTCTCCTGTCTGGTAGTATAACAGGATGTATGTCTGGTAGTATAACAGGATGTATGTCTGGTAGTATAACAGGATGTATGTCTGGTAGTATAACAGGATGTATGTCTGGTAGTATAACAGGATGTATGTCTGGTAGTATAACAGGATGTATGTCTGGTAGTATAACAGGATGTATGTCTGGTAGTATAACAGGATGTATGTCTGGTAGTATAACAGGATGTATGTCTGGTAGTATAACAGGATGTATGTCTGGTAGTATAACAGGATGTATGTCTGGTAGTATAACAGGATGTATGTCTGGTAGTATAACAGGATGTATGTCTGGTAGTATAACAGGATGTATGTCTGGTAGTATAACAGGATGTATGTCTGGTAGTATAACAGGATGTATGTCTCCTGTCTGGTAGTATAACAGGATGTATGTCTGGTAGTATAACAGGATGTATGTCTGGTAGTATAACAGGATGTATGTCTGGTAGTATAACAGGATGTATGTCTGGTGGTATAACAGGATGTATGTCTGGTAGTATAACAGGATGTATGTCTGGTAGTATAACAGGATGTATGTCTCCTGTCTGGTAGTATAACAGGATGTATGTCTGGTAGTATAACAGGATGTATGTCTGGTAGTATAACAGGATGTATGTCTGGTAGTATAACAGGATGTATGTCTGGTACTATAACAGGATGTATGTCTGGTAGTATAACGGGATGTATGTCTGGTAGTATAACAGGATGTATGTCACCTGTCTGGTGGTATAACAGGATGTATGTCTGGAAGTATAACAGGATGTATGTCTGGTAGTATAACAGGATGTATGTCTGGTAGTATAACAGGATGTATGTCTGGTAGTATAACAGGATGTATGTCTGGTAGTATAACAGGATGTATGTCTGGTAGTATAACAGGATGTATGTCTGGTAGTATAACAGGATGTATGTCTGGTAGTATAACAGGATGTATGTCTGGTAGTATAACAGGATGTATGTCTCCTGTCTGGTGGTATAACAGGATGTATGTCTGGTAGTATAACAGGATGTATGTCTGGTAGTATAACAGGATGTATGTCTGGTAGTATAACAGGATGTCTGGTAGTATAATGTCTGGTAGTATAACAGGATGTATGTCTGGTAGTATAACAGGATGTATGTCTGGTAGTATAACAGGATGTATGTCTGGTAGTATAACAGGATGTATGTCTGGTAGTATAACAGGATGTATGTCTGGTAGTATAACAGGATGTATGTCTGGTAGTATAACAGGATGTATGTCTGGTAGTATAACAGGATGTATGTCTGGTAGTATAACAGGATGTATGTCTGGTAGTATAACAGGATGTATGTCTGGTAGTATAACAGGATGTATGTCTGGTGGTATAACAGGATGTATGTCTGGTAGTATAACAGGATGTATGTCTGGTAGTATAACAGGATGTATGTCTGGTAGTATAACAGGATGTATGTCTGGTAGTATAACAGGATGTATGTCTGGTAGTATAACAGGATGTATGTCTGGCAGGATGTATGTCTCCTGTAGGATGGAAGCTCCTCGTTGTTACCCAACGTGTGTTTGAACCCCTCTTCAATGTTGATGAAAATCCATTTTAGTGTGCTTGTGCAGCATTTGCTGGAGCCTGACGGATCGACTCTAATCTGTGAGGCCTGTGGATCTGTAACGGTTTTCTTGTGGTGAAGGAGAGGCGGACCAAAACGCAGAGTGGTGGTTATTCATGGTTCTTTAATATAGACACTAGACAATGAATAAACTAACAAAACAAGAAATGTGAAAAAAACCAAAACAGCCCTATCTGGTGCAAACAGAGACAGGAACAATCACCCACAAACACACAGTGAAACCCAGGCTACCTAAGTATAATTCTCAATCAGAGACAACTAATGACACCTGCCTCTGATTGAGAACCATACTAGGCCGAAACATAGAAATACCCAAATCATAGAAAAACAAACATAGACTGCCCACCCAACTCACTCCCTGACCACACTAAATAATGACAAAACAAAGGAAATAAAGGTCAGAACGTGACAGGATCAGTGTTTAAGAGATGGGTAGGATTGATGCTGCATTGTGGGACATGTGCTACTCTCTGATGCAGTGGTGGCGCACACTATAAGTCAATCTCAAAGTTTAAAGGTCATTCAACCATTTCTTTCATCTCATTTGAACTCACTAGAAAGAGTTGTAAAAGTGTAATCCCTGACATTTTGAACAGACATCAAAGACGTTACAGTGCTTTGCTTGGTGCCCGGGACAGCGAGCTGCTGGTCTCCCAACGCTTTAGTTTAGAGGACGAAGCCATCGGTTCCCTTTCTGCTAATAACGTCCTAAATGGATCAGAGTTAATTAGAGGTCGTTATCAAATGGTGTGATACATTCAGATGACATGGAGAATCCGGGGGCTGCGTTCCAATGGCAGCCATTTGAGACAGAGACAGTTACTTACTATGAGGTGGAGAAGAGGAGAGGACTCTTATCAACAGACTGCTTAATAGGGTAGAACTACAGCCTGGTTCAAAGCCAAGAGAGAGAGGAGAGGACTCTTATCAACAGACTGCTTAATAGGATAGAACTACAGCCTGGTTCAAAACCAAGAGAGAGAGGAGAGGACTCTTATCAACAGACTGCTTAATATGGTAGAACTACAGCCTGGTTCAAAGCCAAGAGAGAGAGGAGAGGACTCTTATCAACAGCCTTCTTAATAGGGTAGAACTACAGCCTGGTTCAAAGCCAAGAAAGAGAGGAGAGGACTCTTATCAACAGACTGCTTAATAGGGTAGAACTACAGCCTGGTTCAAAGCCAAGAGAGAGAGGAGAGGACTCTTATCAACAGCCTTCTTAATAGGGTAGAACTACAGCCTGGTTCAAAGCCAAGAAAGAGAGGAGAGGACTCTTATCAACAGACTGCTTAATAGGGTAGAACTACAGCCTGGTTCAAAACCAAGAGAGAGAGGAGAGGTCTCTTATCAACAGACTGCTTAATAGGGTAGAACTACAGCCTGATTCAAAGCCAAGAGAGAGAGGAGAGGTCTCTTATCAACAGACTGCTTAATAGGGTAGAACTACAGCCTGGTTCAAAGCCAAGAGAGAGAGGAGAGGTCTCTTATCAACAGACTGCTTAATAGGATAGAACTACAGCCTGGTTCAAAGCCAAGAGAGAGAGGAGAGGACTCTTATCAACAGACTGCTTAATAGGATAGAACTACAGCCTGGTTCAAAGCCAAGAAAGAGAGGAGAGGACTCTTATCAACAGACTGCTTAATAGGGTAGAACTACAGCCTGGTTCAAAGCCAAGAGAGAGAGGAGAGGTCTCTTATAAATGAACTGCTTAATAGGATAGAACTACAGCCTGGTTCAAAGCCAATAGAGAGAGGAGAGGTCTCTTATAAATGAACTGCTTAATAGGATAGAACTACAGCCTGGTTCAAAGACAAGAGAGTCTTATCTATAGACTGGTTAATAGGATAGAACTACAGCCTGGTTCAAAGCCAAGAGAGAGAGGAGAGGTCTCTTATCAACAGACTGCTTAATAGGGTAGAACTACAGCCTGGTTCAAAGCCAAGAGAGAGAGGAGAGTACTCTTATCAACAGACTGCTTAATAGGATAGAACTACAGCCTGGTTCAAAGCCAAGAGAGAGAGGAGAGGACTCTTATCAACAGACTGCTTAATAGGGTAGAACTACAGCCTGGTTCAAAGCCAAGAAAGAGAGGAGAGGACTCTTATCAACAGACTGCTTAATAGGGTAGAACTACAGCCTGGTTCAAAGCCAAGAGAGAGAGGAGAGGTCTCTTATAAATGAACTGCTTAATAGGATAGAACTACAGCCTGGTTCAAAGCCAAGAGAGAGAATAGAGGTCTCTTATAAATGAACTGCTTAATAGGATAGAACTACAGCCTGGTTCAAAGCCAAGAGAGTCTTATCTATAGACTGGTTAATTGGATAGAACTACAGCCTGGTTCAAAGCCAAGAGAGAGAGGAGAGGTCTCTTATCAACAGACTGCTTAATAGGATAGAACTACAGCCTGGTTCAAAGCCAAGAGAGAGAGGAGAGGTCTCTTATAAATGAACTGCTTAATAGGATAGAACTACAGCCTGGTTCAAAGCCAAGAGAGAGAGGAGAGGTCTCTTATAAATGAACTGCTTAATAGGATAGAACTACAGCCTGGTTCAAAGCCAAGAAAGAGAGGAGAGGACTCTTATCAACAGACTGCTTAATAGGGTAGAACTACAGCCTGGTTCAAAGCCAAGAGAGAGAGGAGAGGTCTCTTATAAATGAACTGCTTAATAGGATAGAACTACAGCCTGGTTCAAAGCCAATAGAGAGAGGAGAGGTCTCTTATAAATGAACTGCTTAATAGGATAGAACTACAGCCTGGTTCAAAGACAAGAGAGTCTTATCTATAGACTGGTTAATAGGATAGAACTACAGCCTGGTTCAAAGCCAAGAGAGAGAGGAGAGGTCTCTTATCAACAGACTGCTTAATAGGATAGAACTACAGCCTTGTTCAAAGCCAAGAGAGAGAGGAGAGGTCTCTTATCAACAGACTGCTTAATAGGGTAGAACTACAGCCTGGTTCAAAGCCAAGAGAGAGAGGAGAGGTCTCTTATAAATGAACTGCTTAATAGGATAGAACTACAGCCTGGTTCAAAGCCAAGAGAGAGAATAGAGGTCTCTTATAAATGAACTGCTTAATAGGATAGAACTACAGCCTGGTTCAAAGCCAAGAAAGAGAGGAGAGGTCTCTTATAAATGAACTGCTTAATAGGATAGAACTACAGCCTGGTTCAAAGCCAAGAGAGAGAGGAGAGGTCTCTTATAAATGAACTGCTTAATAGGATAGAACTACAGCCTGGTTCAAAGCCAAGAAAGAGAGGAGAGGACTCTTATCAACAGACTGCTTAATAGGGTAGAACTACAGCCTGGTTCAAAGCCAAGAGAGAGAGGAGAGGTCTCTTATAAATGAACTGCTTAATAGGATAGAACTACAGCCTGGTTCAAAGCCAATAGAGAGAGGAGAGGTCTCTTATAAATGAACTGCTTAATAGGATAGAACTACAGCCTGGTTCAAAGACAAGAGAGTCTTATCTATAGACTGGTTAATAGGATAGAACTACAGCCTGGTTCAAAGCCAAGAGAGAGAGGAGAGGTCTCTTATCAACAGACTGCTTAATAGGATAGAACTACAGCCTTGTTCAAAGCCAAGAGAGAGAGGAGAGGTCTCTTATCAACAGACTGCTTAATAGGGTAGAACTACAGCCTGGTTCAAAGCCAAGAGAGAGAGGAGAGGTCTCTTATAAATGAACTGCTTAATAGGATAGAACTACAGCCTGGTTCAAAGCCAAGAGAGAGAGTAGAGGTCTCTTATAAATGAACTGCTTAATAGGATAGAACTACAGCCTGGTTCAAAGCCAAGAGAGTCTTATCTATAGACTGGTTAATAGGATAGAACTACAGCCTGGTTCAAAGCCAAGAGAGAGAGGAGAGGTCTCTTATCAACAGACTGCTTAATAGGATAGAACTACAGCCTGGTTCAAAGCCAAGAGAGAGAGGAGAGGTCTCTTATAAATGAACTGCTTAATAGGATAGAACTACAGCCTGGTTCAAAGCCAAGAGAGAGAGGAGAGGTCTCTTATAAATGAACTGCTTAATAGGGTAGAACTACAGCCTGGTTCAAAGCTAAGAGAGAGAGGAGAGGTCTCTTATAAATGAACTGCTTAATAGGGTAGAACTACAGCCTGGTTCAAAGCCAAGAGAGAGAGGAGAGGTCTCTTATAAATGAACTGCTTAATAGGGTAGAACTACAGCCTGGTTCAAAGCCAAGAGAGAGAGGAGAGGTCTCTTATAAATGAACTGCTTAATAGGATAGAACTACAGCCTGCTTCAAAGCCAAGAGAGTCTGATCTATAGACTGGTTAAGTACAGCGTAGAACTACAGCCTGGTTCAAAGCCAAGAGAGTCATATCTATAGACTGGTTAAGTACAGCGTAGAACTACAGCCTGGTTCAAAGCCGGGGCGCACAAACCAATCTGGGACCAGGCTATGGTACAACTAGTACACGAGAACACTGGAATCAAACTATGCTGTTTCCAAATCACCTTCCGTAATGAAATGACCTTTCGTAATGCAATGACCTTTCGTAATGCAATGCCATCTGTCCTGAGATGGTAGTATAATCTCAAAATCAAACTAAATGACTCACCTCTTCTGCCCCTTGCGAGAGCGGTTTGGGGTTGGCTACTTCGTTAAGATATATCATATCATCTTTTTCCATTTCAATGTTTAAGAAGATGTTCATTGCCTGTGACTGAATTCAAGGGTATTTGATACATTTCTCATTCCTTTTGATTCAAAAAGAGTGTTTGTGTGTGTTTGGTAGCGTAAACATGTTAAACATCCCAGAGGCCATAGTCCAAATACGGTGAACATTCTCTTTTATGTCGAGGGGAGTTAGATAGATAACACAATGTACCTGAAATCACCCCAACTGTCTGTCTCCATGAGGAGTCTATTATATCAAGGGCATTATGGGATATATTTGTTAACTTCAACTGGCCTTGAAGAAAAGACATGGGAGGAGTCAAAAACCTTCAGTAATGATACTATGGAGTTAAATCAACAGTCCATTTATTCTAATGACAGCATGGAGTTAAATCAACAGTCCATTCATTCTAATGACAGCATGGAGTTAAATCAACAGTCCATTCATTCTAATGACAGCACGGAGTTAAATCAACAGTCCATTCATTCTAATGACAGCATGGAGTTAAATCAACAGTCCATTCATTCTAATGACAGCATGGAGTTAAATCAACAGTCCATTCATTCTAATGACAGCATGGAGTTAAATCAACAGTCCATTCATTCTAATGACAGCATGGAGTTAAATCAACAGTCCATTCATTCTAATGACAGCATGGAGTTAAATCAACAGTCCATTTATTCTAATGACAGCATGGAGTTAAATCAACAGTCCATTTATTCTAATGACAGCATGGAGTTAAATCAACAGTCCATTTATTCTAATGACAGAATGGGGTTAAATCAACAGCCCATTCATTCTAATGACAGCACGGAGTTAAATCAACAGTCCATTTATTCTAATGACAGAATGGGGTTAAATCAACAGCCCATTCATTCTAATGACAGCATGGAGTTAAATCAACAGTCCATTCATTCTAATGACAGCATGGAGTTAAATCAACAGTCCATTCATTCTAATGACAGCATGGAGTTAAATCAACAGTCCATTCATTCTAATGACAGCATGGAGTTAAATCAACAGTCCATTCATTCTAATGACAGCATGGAGTTAAATCAACAGTCCATTCATTCTAATGACAGCATGGAGTTAAATCAACAGTCCATTCATTCTAATGACAGCATGGAGTTAAATCAACAGTCCATTCATTCTAATGACAGCATGGAGTTAAATCAACAGTCCATTCATTCTAATGACAGCATGGAGTTAAATTAACAGTCCATTCATTCTAATGACAGCATGGAGTTAAATCAACAGTCCATTCATTCTAATGACAGCATGGAGTTAAATCAACAGTCCATTCAATCTACAAGTTGGGGCCTTTTGACACACAAGTTGTTTTTCCTGATGAACTTACAGCCTGTGAGATCTAAAGGTCAGAGGCATCCCAACTCTTTCTATTACTGAGCCCACCGGGGTGGTTATGAAAAGTTATGCAAGAGGCACAAATTGGCTGATCTTTGACATGCGATGGAGAACAACATCTCTCCCTCTGTGAGGTGTGATAACTACCACTGCTTGATCTCTTCATTGAGTGTTGGCCTGTGTAACACATAGCTCCCCTTTTCCCCTGTATCTGGTATATACAGTGCCTTGCGAAAGTATTCGGCCCCCTTGAACTTTGCGATCTTTTGCCACATTTCAGGCTTCAAACATAGAGATATAAAACTGTATTTTTTTGTGAAGAATCAACAACAAGTGGGACAAAATCATGAAGTGGAACGACATTTATTGGATATTTCAAACTTTTTTAACAAATCAAAAACTGAAACATTGGGTGTGCAAAATTATTCAGCTCCTTTACTTTCAGTGCAGCAAACTCTCTCCAGAAGTTCAGTGAGGATCTCTGAATGATCCAATGTTGACCTAAATGACTAATGATGATAAATACAATCAACTTGTGTGTAATCAAGTCTCCGTATAAATGCACCTGCACTGTGATAGTCTCAGAGGTCTGTTAAAAGCGCAGAGAGCATCACGAAGAACAAGAAACACACCAGGCAGGTCCGAGATACTGTTGTGAAGAAGTTTAAAGCCGGATTAGGATACAAAAAGATTTCCCAAGCTTTAAACATCCCAAGGAGCACTGTGCAAGCAATAATATTGAAATGGAAGGAGTATCAGACCACTGCAAATCTACCAAGACCTGGCCGTCCCTCTAAACTTTCAGCTCATACAAGGAGAAGACTGATCAGAGATGCAGCCAAGAGGCCCATGATCACTCTGGATGAACTGCAGAGATCTACAGCTGAGGTGGGAGACTCTGTCCATAGGACAACAATCAGTCGTATATTGCACAAATATGGACTTTATGGAAGTGGCAAGAAGAAAGCCATTTCTTAAAGATATCCATAAAAAGTGTCGTTTAAAGTTTGCCACAAGCCACCTGGGAGACACACCAAACATGTGGAAGAAGGTGCTCTGGTCAGATGAAACCAAAATTGAACTTTTTGGCAACAATGCAAAACGTTATGTTTGGCGTAAAAGCAACACAGCTCATCACAATGAACACACCATCCCAACTGTCAAACATGGTGGTGGCAGCATCATGGTTTGGGCCTGCTTTTCTTCAGCAGGGACAGGGAAGATGGTTAAAATTGATGGGAAGATGGATGGAGCCAAATACAGGACCATTCTGGAAGAAAACCTGATGGAGTCTGCAAAAGACCTGAGACTGGGACGGAGATTTGTCTTCCAACAAGACAATGATCCAAAACATAAAGCAAAATCTACAATGGAATGGTTCAAAAATAAACATATCCAGGTGTTAGAATGGCCAAGTCAAAGTCCAGACCTGAATCCAATCGAGAATCTGTGGAAAGAACTGAAAACTGCTGTTCACAAATGCTCTCCATCCAACCTCACTGAGCTCGAGCTGTTTTGCAAGGAGGAATGGGAAAAAATTTCAGTCTCTCGATGTGCAAAACTGATAGAGACATACCCCAAGCGACTTACAGCTGTAATCGCAGCAAAAGGTGGCGCTACAAAGTATTAACTTAAGGGGGCTGAATAATTATGCAAGCCCAATTTTTCAGTTTTTGATTTGTTAAAAAAGTTTGAAATATCCAATAAATGTCATTCCACTTCATGATTGTGTCCCACTTGTTGTTGATTCTTCACAAAAAAATAAAAAAAATCTTAATGTTTATGTTTATCTTTATGTTTGAAGCCTGAAATATGGCAAAAGGTTGCAAAGTTCAAGGGGGCCGAATACTTTCGCAAGGCACTGTATATACCTCTCCCCTGTATCTGGTATATATATATACCTCTCCCCTGTATCTGGTATATATATACCTCTTCCCTGTATCTGGTATATATATATACCTCTTCCCTGTATCTGGTATATACCTCTTCCCTGTATCTGGTATTTATATACCTCTTCCCTGTATCTGGTATATATATACCTCTTCCCTGTATCTGGTATATACCTCTTCCCTGTATCTGGTATATATATACCTCTTCCCTGTATCTGGTATATATATACCTCTTCCCTGTATCTGGTATATATATACCTCTTCCCTGTATCTGGTATATATATACCTCTCCCCCGTATCTGGTATATATATACCTCTTCCCTGTATCTGGTATATATATACCTCTCCCCTGTATCTGGTATATATATACCTCTTCCCTGTATCTGGTATAAGCCTCTCCCCTGTATCTGGTATATATATACCTCTTCCCTGTATCTGGTATATATATACCTCTCCCCTGTATCTGGTATATATATACCTCTTCCCTGTATCTGGTATATATATACCTCTCCCCTGTATCTGGTATATATATACCTCTCCCCTGTATCTGGTATATATATGCCTCTTCCCTGTATCTGGTATATATATACCTCTTCCCTGTATCTGGTATATACCTATTCCCTGTATCTGGTATATATATACCTCTCCCCTGTATCTGGTATATATATGCCTCTCCCCTGTATCTGGTATATATATACCTCTCCCCTGTATCTGGTATATATATACCTCTCCCCTGTATCTGGTATATATATACCTCTCCCCTGTATCTGGTATATATATATACCTCTCCCCTGTATCTGGTATATATATACCTCTCCCCTGTATCTGGTATATATATATACCTCTCCCCTGTATCTGGTATATATATACCTCTTCCCTGTATCTGGTATATATATACCTCTTCCCTGTATCTGGTATATATATACCTCTTCCCTGTATCTGGTATATATATACCTCTCCCCTGTATCTGGTATATATATACCTCTTCCCTGTATCTGGTATATATATACCTCTTCCCTGTATCTGGTATATATATACCTCTTCCCTGTATCTGGTATATATATATACCTCTTCCCTGTATCTTATATATATATATACCTCTTCCCTGTATCTGGTATATATATACCTCTCCCCTGTATCTGGTATATATATACCTCTCCCCTGTATCTGGTATATATATATACCTCTTCCCTGTATCTGGTATATATATACCTCTCCCCTGTATCTGGTATATATATACCTCTCCCCTTTATCTGGTATATATATACCTCTCCCCTGTATCTGGTATATATATACCTCTTCCCTGTATCTGGTATATATATACCTCTCCCTGTATCTGGTATATATATACCTCTCCCCTGTATCTGGTATATATATACCTCTTCCCTGTATCTGGTATATATATACCTCTCCCTGTATCTGGTATATATATACCTCTTCCCTGTATCTGGTATATATATACCTCTTCCCTGTATCTGGTATATATATACCTCTCCCTGTATCTGGTATATATATACCTCTTCCCTGTATCTGTTATATATATACCTCTCCCTGTATCTGGTATATATATACCTCTCCCCTGTATCTGTTATATATATACCTCTCCCCTGTATCTGGTATATATATACCTCTCCCCTGTATCTGGTATATATATACCTCTTCCCTGTATCTGGTATATATATACCTCTCCCCTGTATCTGGTATATATATACCTCTTCCCTGTATCTGTTATATATATACCTCTCCCCTTTATCTGGTATATATATACCTCTCCCCTGTATCTGGTATATATATACCTCTTCCCTGTATCTGGTATATATATACCTCTTCCCTGTATCTGGTATATATATACCTCTTCCCTGTATCTGGTATATATATACCTCTTCCCTGTATCTGTTATATATATACCTCTCCCCTTTATCTGGTATATATATACCTCTCCCCTGTATCTGGTATATATATACCTCTCCCCTGTATCTGGTATATATATACCTCTTCCCTGTATCTGGTATATATATACCTCTCCCCTGTATCTGGTATATATATACCTCTTCCCTGTATCTGTTATATATATACCTCTCCCCTGTATCTGGTATATATATACCTCTCCCCTGTATCTGTTATATATATATACCTCTCCCCTGTATCTGGTATATATATACCTCTCCCCTGTATCTGGTATATATATATACCTCTTCCCTGTATCTGTTATATATATACCTCTCCCCTGTATCTGGTATATATATACCTCTTCCCTGTATCTGGTATATATATACCTCTTCCCTGTATCTGGTATATATATACCTCTTCCCTGTATCTGGTATATATATACCTCTTCCCTGTATCTGGTATATATATACCTCTTCCCTGTATCTGGTATATATATACCTCTCCCCTGTATCTGGTATATATATACCTCTTCCCTGTATCTGTTATATATATACCTCTCCCCTTTATCTGGTATATATATACCTCTTCCCTGTATCTGGTATATATATACCTCTTCCCTGTATCTGTTATATATATACCTCTCCCCTGTATCTGGTATATATATACCTCTCCCCTGTATCTGGTATATATATACCTCTTCCCTGTATCTGGTATATATATACCTCTTCCCTGTATCTGGTATATATATACCTCTTCCCTGTATCTGGTATATATATACCTCTTCCCTGTATCTGTTATATATATACCTCTCCCCTGTATCTGGTATGTATATACCTCTTCCCTGTATCTGGTATATATATACCTCTCCCCTGTATCTGGTATATATATACCTCTTCCCTGTATCTGGTATATATATACCTCTCCCCTGTATCTGGTATATATATACCTCTTCCCTGTATCTGGTATAAGCCTCTCCCCTGTATCTGGTATATATATACCTCTTCCCTGTATCTGGTATATATATACCTCTTCCCTGTATCTGGTATATATATACCTCTTCCCTGTATCTGGTATATATATACCTCTCCCCTGTATCTGTTATATATATACCTCTCCCCTGTATCTGGTATATATATACCTCTTCCCTGTATCTGGTATATATATACCTCTCCCCTGTATCTGGTATATATATACCTCTTCCCTGTATCTGGTATATATATACCTCTCCCCTGTATCTGGTATATATATATACCTCTTCCCTGTATCTGGTATATATATATACCTCTTCCCTGTATCTGGTATATATATACCTCTTCCCTGTATCTGGTATATATATATACCTCTTCCCTGTATCTGGTATATACCTCTTCCCTGTATCTGGTATATATATACCTCTTCCCTGTATCTGGTATATACCTCTTCCCTGTATCTGGTTTATATATACCTCTTCCCTGTATCTGGTATATATATACCTCTTCCCTGTATCTGGTATATATATACCTCTTCCCTGTATCTGGTATATACCTCTTCCCTGTATCTGGTATATATATACCTCTTCCCTGTATCTGGTATATACCTCTTCCCTGTATCTGGTTTATATATACCTCTTCCCTGTATCTGGTATATATATACCTCTTCCCTGTATCTGGTATATACCTCTTCCCTGTATCTGGTATATATATACCTCTTCCCTGTATCTGGTATATACCTCTTCCCTGTATCTGGTTTATATATACCTCTTCCCTGTATCTGGTATATATATACCTCTTCCCTGTATCTGGTATATACCTCTTCCCTGTATCTGGTATATATATACCTCTTCCCTGTATCTGGTATATACCTCTTCCCTGTATCTGGTATATATATATATACCTCTTCCCTGTATCTGGTATATATATACCTCTTCCCTGTATCTGGTATATATATACCTCTTCCCTGTATCTGGTATATATATACCTCTTCCCTGTATCTGGTATATACCTCTTCCCTGTATCTGGTACATATATATACACCTCTTCCCTGTATCTGGTATATACCTCTTCCCTGTATCTGGTATATACCTCTTCCCTGTATCTGGTATATATATACCTCTTCCCTGTATCTGGTATATATATACCCCTTCCCTGTATCTGGTATATATATACCTCTCCCCTGTATCTGGTATATATATACCTCTTCCCTGTATCTGGTATATATATACCTCTCCCCTGTATCTGGTATATACCTCTTCCCTGTATCTGGTATATATATATACACCTCTCCCCTGTATCTGGTATATATATACCTCTTCCCTGTATCTGGTATATATATACCTCTTCCCTGTATCTGGTATATATATATACCTCTTCCCTGTATCTGGTATATATATACCTCTTCCCTGTATCTGGTATATATATACCTCTTCCCTGTATCTGGTATATATATACCTCTTCCCTGTATCTGGTATATATATACCTCTTCCCTGTATCTGGTATATATATAAACCTCTCCCCTGTATCTGGTATATACCTCTTCCCTGTATCTGGTATATATATATACACCTCTTCCCTGTATCTGGTATATATATATACACCTCTTCCCTGTATCTGGTATATATATACCTCTTCCCTTGGGACGGCAGGGTAGCCTTGTGATTAGAGCGTTGGACTAGTTACCGAAAGTTTGCAAGTTTGAACCCCCGAGCTGACAAGGTACAAATCTGTCGTTCTGCCCCTGAACAGGCAGTTAACCCACTGTTCCTAGGCGGTCATTGAAAATAAGAATTTGTTCTATCAGGTATGAAGGTAAGACCCAGATGCAGACAACGTCGTATTAACAATGGTTTAATAATCCAAACAGGGCAGGCAATAGACAGGTCAAGGCTGGCAGGGGTCAGTAAACCAGAGGTGGGGCAACGGTAGAGGTCGGCAGGCGGGGTCAGGCTCAGGGGCAGGCAGAGTGGTCAGGCTCAGGGGCAGGCAGAGTGGTCAGGCACGCGGACTCAGAGTCAGGACAGGCAAGGGTCCAAACCAGGAGGGCGAGAAAAAGAAAGACAGGGAAAAGCAGGAGCTGAGACACAAAAACACGGGTTGACTTGACAAACAAGACGAACTGGCAACAGACAGAGAAGACAGGTATAAATACACAGGGGATAATGGGGGAGATCAGCTACACCTGGAGGGGGGTGGAGTCAATCTTAATGACAGGTGAAACAGATCAGGGTGTGACAGTACCCCCCCCCCCCCTCTCGAGGGGCACAACCTGGGAACCTACCTGGGCTCATACCTTAGCAAGGGGACAAGTACATTAGAGTGTCTAGTTTGAGAAACAGACCCCTCACAAGTCCTCAACTGGCAGCTTCATTAAATAGTAGGTGCAAAATGCCAGTCTCAACGTCAACAGAAGAAGAGGTGACTCCGGACTGCTGGCCTTCTAGGCAGAGTTCCTCTGTCCAGTCTCAACGTCAACAGTGAAGAGGTGACTCCGGACTGCTGGCCTTCTAGGCAGAGTTCCTCTGTCCAGTCTCAAAGTCAACAGAAGAAGAGGTGACTCCGGACTGCTGGCCTTCTAGGCAGAGTTCCTCTGTCCAGTCTCAACGTCAACAGTGAAGAGGTGACTCCCGACTGCTGGCCTTCTAGGCAGAGTTCCTCTGTCCAGTCTCAACGTCAACAGTGAAGAGGTGACTCCGGACTGCTGGCCTTCTAGGCAGAGTTCCTCTGTCCAGTCTCAAAGTCAACAGAAGAAGAGGTGACTCCGGACTGCTGGCCTTCTAGGCAGAGTTCCTCTGTCCAGTCTCAACGTCAACAGAAGAAGAGGTGACTCCCGACTGCTGGCCTTCTAGGCAGAGTTCCTCTGTCCAGTCTCAACGTCAACAGAAGAAGAAGTGACTCCGGACTGCTGGCCTTCTAGGCAGAGTTCCTCTGTCCAGTCTCAACGTCAACAGTGAAGAGGTGACTCCAGACTGCTGGCCTTCTAGGCAGAGTTCCTCTGTCCAGTCTCAACATCAACAGTGAAGAGGTGACTCCCGACTGCTGGCCTTCTAGGCAGAGTTCCTCTGTCCAGCGTCTGTGTTCTTTTGTCCGTTTTAATCTATTTTTATTGGCCATTCTGAGATATTTATTTTTCTTTACAACTCTGCCTAGATCTCCAGCATCCCGGAGTCTCCTCTTCACAGTTGATATTGAGACTGGTGTTGAACAACAGCTCTATGGGCCCTGGTCAAAAGTAGTGCACTATATAGGGAATCTGGTAGGGGCATTGGCATTGAGAGCTACATCCCTTCCCTTGATTCAAGACTGTTATGATTGATGGTATACATTACAACATCTAGACATTATGTCCACAGCCAGAGATCATCACAACAACATTACAACATCTAGACAAGATGTCCACACCCAGAGATCATCTCAACAACATTACAACATCTAGACAAGATGTTCACACAAAGAGGTAATCTCAACAACATTACAACATCTCGACAAGACGTCCACACAAAGAGGTCATGTCATCAACAGTAATTTCTTTTGCTATCCAGAAACAGATTATCTGGTGATATTTGTCTGTGTTTTTTATGGTATAATTGTCTCTGATAATGGACTATAATGATGTAACAGATGTGACTAATATGGAGGAGAACCAAGGGGGTGTATAATAGCTGGAAAATCTAATTAAGTCAAAATTAGAAAATATTGTGTGGAGGGGGAAGCATGGCGAACACAGACACAAACACGCACAGACACAGACACACACACACACACACACAGACACAGACACAGACACACACACACACACACACACACACACACACACACACACACACACACACACACACACACACACACACACACACACACACACACACACACACACACACACACACACACACACACACTACCAGTGGTGGAAAAAGTACCCAATTGTCAAACTTGAGTAAAAGCAGGTACCTAAATAGAAGGCCACCTAGTAATATCGTACTTGAGTAGAAGTCTAAAAGTATTTGCTTTTAAATATATCAAAAGTAAATGTAATTACTCAAATATCAAAAGTTAAATGTACAAGAGTAAATCATTTCAAATTCCTGATATTAAACAAACCAGATTTCACCATTTATTTGTTTCACATTGATGGATATCCAGTGCCGCACTCCAACACTCAAGACAACATGTAGAAACAAAGCATTTGCGTTTTGTGAGGCAGCGGGAATGACCGGGGATGTTCTCCAGATAAATGACCGGGGATGTTCTCCAGATAAATGACCGGGGATGTTCTCCAGATAAATGACCGGGGATGTTCTCCAGATAAATGACCGGGGATGTTCTCCAGATAAATGACCGGGGATGTTCTCCAGATAAATGACCGGGATGTTCTCCAGATAAATGACCGGGATGTTCTCCAGATAAATGACCGGGATGTTCTCCAGATAAATGACCGGGATGTTCTCCAGATAAATGACCGGGGATGTTCTCCAGATAAATGACCGGGGATGTTCTCCAGATAAATGACCGGGATGTTCTCCAGATAAATGACCGGGGATGTTCTCCAGATAAATGACCGGGATGTTCTCCAGATAAATGACCGGGGATGTTCTCCAGATAAATGACCGGGATGTTCTCCAGATAAATGACCGGGATGTTCTCCAGATAAATGACCGGGGATGTTCTCCAGATAAATGACCGGGGATGTTCTCCAGATAAATGACCGGGATGTTCTCCAGATAAATGACCGGGATGTTCTCCAGATAAATGACCGGGATGTTCTCCAGATAAATGACCGGGGATGTTCTCCAGATAAATGACCGGGATGTTCTCCAGATAAATGACCGGGGATGTTCTCCAGATAAATGACCGGGGATGTTCTCCAGATAAATGACCGGGGATGTTCTCCAGATAAATGACCGGGGATGTTCTCCAGATAAATGACCGGGGATGTTCTCCAGATAAATGACCGGGGATGTTCTCCAGATAAATGACCGGGATGTTCTCCAGATAAATGACCGGGGATGTTCTCCAGATAAATGACCGGGGATGTTCTCCAGATAAATGACCGGGATGTTCTCCAGATAAATGACCGGGGATGTTCTCCAGATAAATGACCGGGATGTTCTCCAGATAAATGACCGGGATGTTCTCCAGATAAATGACCGGGATGTTCTCCAGATAAATGACCGGGATGTTCTCCAGATAAATGACCGGGGATGTTCTCCAGATAAATGACCGGGGATGTTCTCCAGATAAATGACCGGGGATGTTCTCCAGATAAATGACCGGGGATGTTCTCCAGATAAATGACCGGGGATGTTCTCCAGATAAATGACCGGGGATGTTCTCCAGATAAATGACCGGGGATGTTCTCCAGATAAATGTTGGAATTGGACCACGTTCCTGTTCTGCTAAGCATTAAATATTTGAAGAGTACTTTCTGGGTGTCAGGGAAAATTAATTGGATTAAAAAGTAAAAAAAAATGAGGAATGAATTGAAGTAATAGTTGACTACATGTTGTCACGTTGTATAAATGATTGGAGACAGGAATACATCATAGGAGGGTTCAAATACTCCACCCTAAAATACAACGTGATCTGAAAAGGCAGGGGGACAAAGACCAAAATGTATACAAAAACACAGGGATGAAACAAAAGAAAGAGGTAAAACCTCTAATGAATACACGGGACGAGATCCATAGTACCGAGTGCACAATACACGGGACGAGATCCATAGTACCGAGTGCACAATACACGGGACGAGATCCATAGTACCGAGTGCACAATACACGGGACGAGATCCATAGTACCGAGTGCACAATACACGGGACGAGATCCATAGTACCGAGTGCACAATACACGGACGAGATCCATAGTACCGAGTGCACAATACACGGGACGAGATCCATAGTACCGAGTGCACAATACACGGGACGAGATCCATAGTACCGAGTGCACAATACACGGGACGAGATCCATAGTACCGAGTGCACAATACACGGGACGAGATCCATAGTACCGAGTGCACAATACACGGGACGAGATCCATAGTACCGAGTGCACAATACACGGGACGAGATCCATAGTACCGATTGCACAATACACGGGACGAGATCCATAGTACCGAGTGCACAATACACGGGACGAGATCCATAGTACCGAGTGCACAATACACGGGACGAGATCCATAGTACCGAGTGCACAATACACGGGACGAGATCCATAGTACCGAGTGCACAATACACGGGACGAGATCCATAGTACCGAGTGCACAATACACGGGACGAGATCCATAGTACCGAGTGCACAATACACGGGACGAGATCCATAGTACCGAGTGCACAATACACGGGACGAGACCCGTAATGACGAGTACACAATACACGGGATGAGATCAAATCAAATCAAATGTATTTATATAGCCCTTCGTACATCAGCTGATATCTCAAAGTGCTGTACAGAAACCCAGCCTAAAACCCCAAACAGCAAGCAATGCAGGTGTAGAAGCACGGTGGTTAGGAAAAACTCCCTAGAAAGGCCAAAACCTAGGAAGAAACCTAGAGAGGAACCAGGCTATGTGGGGTGGCCAGTCCTCTTCTGGCTGTGCCGGGTAGAGATTATAACAGAAGAGAGATCCGTAATAACAATACATGGGACGAGACCCGTAATGACAATACACGGGACGAGACCCGTAATGACAATACATGGGACGAGACCCGTAATGACAATACACGGGACGAGACCCGTAATGACAATACATGGGACGAGACCCGTAATGACAACACAAGGGACGAGACCCGTAATAACAATACATGGGACGAGACCCGTAATGACAATACATGGGACGAGACCCGTAACAACAACACATGGGACGAGACCCATAATGACAACACATGGGACGAGACCCGTAATAACAACACATGGGACGAGACCCGTAATGACAATACACGGGACGAGACCCGTAATGACAATACACGGGACGAGACCCGTAATGACAATACAAGGGACGAGACCCGTAATGACAATACACGGGACGAGACCCGTAATGACAATACATGGGACGAGACCCGTAATAACAATACACAGGACGAGACCTGTAATGACAATACACGGGACGAGACCCGTAATGACAATACATGGGACGAGACCCGTAATGACAATACATGGGACGAGACCCGTAATGACAATACA
Source organism: Oncorhynchus masou masou (assembly GCF_036934945.1). Taxonomy (NCBI): domain Eukaryota; kingdom Metazoa; phylum Chordata; class Actinopteri; order Salmoniformes; family Salmonidae; genus Oncorhynchus; species Oncorhynchus masou. The sequence continues at coordinate 266,115 of NW_027010322.1, forward strand.
TGGGACGAGACACGTAATAACAATACATGGGACGAGACCCGTAATAACAACACATGGGACGAGACCCGTAATAACAACACATGGGATGAGACCCGTAATGACAATACACGGGACGAGACCCGTAATAACAACACATGGGACGAGACCCGTAATAACAATACATGGGACGAGACCCGTAATGACAATACATGGGACGAGACCCGTAACAACAACACATGGGACGAGACCCATAATGACAACACATGGGACGAGACCCGTAATAACAACACATGGGACGAGACCCGTAATGACAACACATGGGACGAGACCCGTAATGACAACACATGGGACGAGACCCGTAATGACAACACACGGGATGAGATCCCTAATAACAATACTCAGGATGAGATCCGTAATGACAATACACGGGATGAGACCCGTAATGACAATACACGGGACGAGACCCGTAATGACAATACACGGGATGAGACCCGTAATGACAACACATGGGACGAGACCCGTAATGACAACACGTAATGACAACACACGGGATGAGATCCCTAATAACAACACACGGGATGAGACCTGTAATAACAACACACGGGACGAGACCCGTAATAAGCGACTTACAAATTGGTGAATTCACCTTCTGACATCCAGTGGAACAGCCACTTTACAATAGTGCATCTAAATCATTTAAGGGGGGGTGAGAAGGATTACTTTATCCTATCCTAGGTATTCCTTGAAGAGGTGGGGTTTCAGGTGTCTCCGGAAGGTGGTGATTGACTCCGCTGTCCTGGCGTCGTGAGGGAGTTTGTTCCACCATTGGGGGCCAGAGCAGCGAACAGTTTTGACTGGGCTGAGCGGGAACTGTACTTCCTCAGTGGTAGGGAGGCGAGCAGGCCAGAGGTGGATGAACGCAGTGCCCTTGTTTGGGGTAGGGCCTGATCAGAGCCTGGAGGTACTGCGGTGCCGTTCCCCCTCACAGCTCCGTAGGCAAGCACCATGGTCTTGTAGCGGATGCGAGCTTCAACTGGAAGCCAGTGGAGAGAGCGGAGGAGCGGGGTGACGTGAGAGAACTTGGGAAGGTTGAACACCAGACGGGCTGCGGCGTTCTGGATGAGTTGTAGGGGTTTAATGGCACAGGCAGGGAGCCCAGCCAACAGCGAGTTGCAGTAATCCAGACGGGAGATGACAAGTGCCTGGATTAGGACCTGCGCCGCTTCCTGTGTGAGGCAGGGTCGTACTCTGCGGATGTTGTAGAGCATGAACCTACAGGAATGGGCCACCGCCATGATGTTAGTTGAGAACGACAGGGTGTTGTCCAGGATCACGCCAAGGTTCTTAGCGCTCTGGGAGGAGGACACAATGGAGTTGTCAACCGTGATGGCGAGATCATGGAACGGGCAGTCCTTCCCCGGGAGGAAGAGCAGCTCCGTCTTGCCGAGGTTCAGCTTGAGGTGGTGATCCGTCATCCACACATCCACCGTCATCCACACTGATATGTCTGCCAGACATGCAGAGATGCGATTCGCCACCTGGTCATCAGAAGTGAAGATTAATTGTGTGTCGTCTGCATAGCAATGATAGGAGAGACCATGTGAGGTTATGACAGAGCCAAGTGACTTGGTGTATAGCGAGAATAGGAGAGGGCCTAGAACAGAGCCCTGGGGGACACCAGTGGTGAGAGCGCGTGGCGAGGAGACAGATTCTCGCCACGCCACCTGGTAGGAGCGACCTGTCAGGTAGGACGCAATCCAAGCGTGGGCCGCGCCGGAGATGCCCAACTCGGAGAGGGTGGAGAGGAGGATCTGATGGTTCACAGTATCGAAGGCAGCCGATAGGTCTAGAAGGATGAGAGCAGAGGAGAGAGAGTTAGCTTTAGCAGTGCGGAGCGCCTCCGTGATACAGAGAAGAGCAGTCTCGGTTGAATGACTAGTCTTGAAACCTGACTGATTTGGATCAAGAAGGTCATTCTGAGAGAGATAGCGGAGAGCTGGCCAAGGACGGCACGTTCAAGAGTTTTGGGAGAGAAAAGAAAGAAGGGATACTGGTCTGTAGTTGTTGACATCGGAGGGATCGAGTGTAGGTTTTTTCAGAAGGGGGTGCAACTCTCGCTCACTTGAAGACGGAAGGGACGTAGCCAGCGGTCAGGGATGAGTTGATGAGCGTGGTGAGGTAAGGGAGAAGGTCTCCGGAAATGGTCTGGAGAAGAGAGGAGGGGATAGGGTCAAGCGGGCAGGTTGTTGGGCGGCCGGCCGTCACAAGAAGCGAGATTTCATCTGGAGAGAGGGGGGAGAAAGAGGTCAGAGCACAGGGTAGGGCAGTGTGAGCAGAACCAGCGGTGTCGTTTGACTTAGCAAATGAGGATCGGTACTCACAAGACCAACGGACATGGGGAACAATAACCGACAAGACAATGGGGAACAGAGGGCACATATAACATCCTAATCAGGGAGAATGGTAACCATGTGTGCGTAATGACACAAGACAGTCCTGGGGTTGGTGCTGGTGATCCAGTTCAGTGACGCGTAGAAGGTCGGCGAAGTAGAGCTCCGGAACTGGTGCACGGAAAGAGCAGCAGTACCGGGAGAATCCGTAAAACATATACTTAAAAACAGAGTACTTCACTAGTACTTTAAAGTATTTTTACCTAAGTACTCTACAGCGCTGCACATTACACACACTACACACACTAAACACACTCTGCATACAAACAACACACTACACACTACACATTACACACTATACACCACACATTACACACTACAAACTGGACACACACTATACACTATACATTACACACTACACACTACAAACTGCACACACACTATACACTATACACTACACACTATGCACACTACACACTACACACTATACACTACACACTATACACTACACACTATACACTACACACTACACACTACACACTATACACTACACACTATACACTACACACTACACACTATACACTACACACTACATGCTATACGCTATACACTATACACTACACACTACATGCTATACGCTATACACTATACACTACACACTACATGCTATACACTATACACACTACACACTATACACTACACACTACATGCTATACACTATACACACTATACACTACACACTACACACTACACACTACATGCGATACGCTAAACTCTATACACTACACACTACATGCTATACACTATACACACTACACACTATACACTACACACTACATGCTATACACTATACACACTATACACTACACACTACACACTACACACTACATGCTATACGCTATACACAAAAAACTACACACTACATGCTATACGCTATACACTATACACTATACACTACACACTACACACTATACACTATACACACTACGCACTACAAACTACACACTACATGCGATACGCTATACTCTATACACTACACACTACATGCTATACACTATACACACTACACACTATAAACTACACACTATACACTACACACTACATGCTATACACTATACACACTATACACTACACACTACACACTATACACTACACACTACACTATACACTACACACTACATGCTATACGCTATACACTATACACTACATGCTATACACTATACACACTACGCACTACACACTACACACTACATGCGATACGCTATACTCTATACACTACACACTACATGCTATACACTATACACACTACACACTATACACTATACTCTATACACTACATGCTATATACTATACACACTATACACTACACACTATACACTACACACTACATGCTATACACTATACACTACACACTACACACTATACACTCTACACTACACACTACATGCTATACACTATACACACTACGCACTACACACTACATGCTATACACTACACACTATACACTATACACTACATGCTATACACTATACACACTATACACTACACACTACATGCTATACACTATACACACTATACACTACACACTACACACTATACACTACACACTACATGCTATACACTATACACACTATACACTATACACTACACACTACACACTATACACTATACACACTATACACTACACACTATACACTACACACTACATGCTATACACTATACACACTACACACTATACACTACACACTACACACTACATGCTATACACTACACACTACACACTACACACTACACACTATACACTATACACTACACACTACATGCTATACACTATGCACACAACGCACTACACACTATACACTACACACTACACACTACACACTACACACAATACACTACACACTATACACTACACACTACATGCTATACACTACATGCTATACACACTACACACTACTCTATAAACTACACACTACATGCTATACACTATACACACTACACACTACACACTACATGCTATAGACTATACACTATACACTACACACTACATGCTATACACTATACACTACACACTACATGCTATACACTATACACTATACACTACACACTACATGCTATACACTATACACTATACACTACACACTACATGCTATACACTATACACACTACACACTATACACTATACACTACACACTACATGCTATACACTATACACACTACACACTATACACTACACACTACATGCTATACACTATACACACTATACGCTATACACTATACACTACACACTACATGCTATACACTATACACACTACACACTATACACTACATGCTATACACTATACACTACACACTACATGCTATACACTATACACACTACACACTATACACTACATGCTATACACTATACACTATACACTACACACTACACACTACACACTACACACTACATGCTATACACTATACACTATACACTACATGCTATACACTATACACTACACACTACACACTACACACTATACACTACATGCTATACACTATACACTACACACTACATGCTATACACTATACACACTACACACTACACACTACATGCTATACACTATACACTACACACTACACACTACACACTACACACTACATGCTATACACTATACACTATACACTACATGCTATACACTATACACTACACACTACACACTACATGCTATACACTATACACTATACACTACATGCTATACACTATACACTATACACTACACACTACACACTACATGCTATACACTATACACTATACACTATACACTACACACTACACACTACACACTCCAATCACACAGAAACAAACCCAGTAGAAAGGAGATGAAACAGAACAGCAGCATTAATCCAATCAGAGAGTTGTTGGTTAAAACCAGAACCAAACGAGAGAGAGAGAGAGAGGAAGGAGAATCCCCTCCGAGTGGCGATGAAACCTGAACAGAGAACACCCCAGGGAATCAAAATCAGGACCCAGTTAACAAAGTCCTTGGCTCGTGGAACAATTAACACCAGGCACGAACATGATTGAAAAGGTAATAAAGTCTATTATGGCTAAACGCGGGAATAACAGCTATGCTGGAGCGCGTTAAAGAGCCAAGCCATGGTCTGGTTTATAGAGTCTCTACCATTAAGAATACATTAATACTGCAGGCAGGAGGCGTACAGTTGAAGGGCGTTGGAGAAAGTACTGCTCTAAATATTAAAGACGGTTGTCTCCGGGAAGATAAAAAAGATGTTGTCAGCAGACAGGTGAATTAGCCCTATGTAAATGTCATCACATCACTGACTAATGACAAAGCAGAGATCAAAATGTCCCCCCGCGAGACAAAAAAAAAAAAAAACAGAAGCCTCACCATATCTGATTTTAACAAAGTCAGACGCTCGATGATTATTTAATGACCGCACACACAGCCACACTCTCAAACACACACTCACAACACCGTGCACACATACACACACACTGCACCCTCCTACCGGCCTGTCAGTGTCCAGCCACACCTCTAGCATATATTCAACCAGACGCTGGGCTGCATCCTGCCGCCTAACAGTCCTGTTAACCTCAGCAGAAGGTTAAACATAACCCAGTCCTGGTAACCTCACCAGAAGGTTAAACATAACCCAGTCCTGTTAACCTCAGCAGAAGGTTAAACATAACCCAGTCCTGGTAACCTCAACAGAAGGTTAAACATAACCCAGTCCTGTTAACCTCAGCAGAAGGTTAAACATAACCCAGTCCTGTTAACCTCTCCACTGTCTTGTTAACCTCTCCACTGTCTTGTTAACCTCTCCACTGTCTTGTTAACCTCTCCACTGTCTTGTTAACCTCTCCACTGTCTTGTTAACCTCTCCACTGTCTTGTTAACCTCTCCACTGTCTTGTTAACCTCTCCACTGTCTTGTTAACCTCTCCACTGTCCTGTTAACCTCTCCACTGTCCTGTTAACCTCTCCACTGTCCTGTTAACCTCTCCACTGACCTCACCAGAAGGTTAAACATAACCCAGTCCTGTTAACCTCACCAGAAGGTTAAACATAACCCAGTCCTGGTAACCTCAACAGAAGGTTAAACATAACCCAGTCCTGTTAACCTCAGCAGAAGGTTAAACATAACCCAGTCCTGGTAACCTCAACAGAAGGTTAAACATAACCCAGTCCTGTTAACCTCTCCACTGTCCTGTTAAACTCTCCACTGTCCTGTTAACCTCTCCACTGTCCTGTTAACCTCTCCACTGTCTTGTTAACCTCTCCACTGTCTTGTTAACCTCTCCACTGTCCTGTTAACCTCTCCACTGTCTTGTTAACCTCTCCACTGTCTTGTTAACCTCTCCACTGTCCTGTTAACCTCTCCACTGTCTTGTTAAACTCTCCACTGTCCTGTTAAACTCTCCACTGTCTTGTTAACCTCTCCACTGACCTGTTAACCTCTCCACTGTCCTGTTAACCTCTCCACTGACCTGTTAACCTCTCCACTGTCTTGTTAACCTCTCCACTGTCCTGTTAACCTCTCCACTGTCCTGTTAACCTCTCCACTGTCTTGTTAACCTCTCCACTGTCTTGTTAACCTCTCCACTGTCCTGTTAACCTCTCCACTGTCCTGTTAACCTCTCCACTGACCTGTTAACCTCTCCACTGTCCTGTTAACCTCTCCACTGACCTGTTAACCTCTCCACTGTCTTGTTAACCTCTCCACTGTCCTGTTAACCTCTCCACTGTCCTGTTAACCTCTCCACTGTCTTGTTAACCTCTCCACTGTCTTGTTAACCTCTCCACTGTCCTGTTAACCTCTCCACTGTCTTGTTAACCTCTCCACTGTCCTGTTAACCTCTCCACTGTCTTGTTAACCTCTCCACTGTCCTGTTAACCTCTCCACTGTCCTGTTAACCTCTCCACTGTCCTGTTAACCTCTCCACTGTCCTGTTAACCTCTCCACTGACCTGTTAACCTCTCCACTGTCCTGTTAACCTCTCCACTGACCTCACCAGAAGGTTAAACATAACCCAGTCCTGTAACCTGCTGTCCCCTTTAAAGAGACCAGACTAACCAGGTACTAACACCTCTACTGTCTCTGTCTGTAGCCTGTTGCCCCTTTATAGAGACTAACCAGTTCCCACCAACTCTACTGTATCTGTCTGTAGCCTGTTGCCCCTTTATAGAGACCAGACTAACCAGGTAATACCACCTCTACTGCCTCTGTCAGCAGCCTGCTGTCCCCTTTATAGAGACTAACCAGTTTCTACCAACTCTACTGACTCTGTCTGTAGCCTGCTTCCCCTTTATAGAAACTAACAAGGTACTACCACCTCCACTGACTATGTCTGTAGCCTGCTGTCCCCTTTATAGAAACTAACCAGGTACTACCACCTCTACTGTCTCTGTCTGCAGCCTGCTGTCCCCTTTATAGAGACCAGACTAACCAGGTACTACCACCTCTACTGTCTCTGTCTACAGCCTGCTGTCCCCTTCATAGAGACCAGACTAACCAGGTATTACCACCTCTACTGTCTCTGTCTGCAGCCTGCTGTCCCCTTTATAGAGACCAGACTAACCAGGTACTACCACCTCTACTGTCTCTGTCTGCAGCCTGCTGTCCCCTTTATAGAGACTAACCAGGTACTACCACCTCTACTGTCTCTGTCTTTAGCCTGCTGTCCCCTTTATAAAAACTAACCAGGTACTACCACCTCTACTGACTCTGTCTGTAGCCTGTCCCCTTTATAGAGACTAACCAGGTACTACCACCTCTACTGACTCTGTCTGTAGCCTGCTGTCCCCTTTATAGAGACTAACCAGGTACTACCACCTCTACTGTCTCTGTCTGTAGCCTGCTGTCCCCTTTATAGAAACTAACCAGGTACTACCACCTCTACTGTCTCTGTCTGCAGCCTGCTGTCCCCTTTATAGAGACCAGACTAACCAGGTACTACCACCTCTACTGTCTCTGTCTGCAGCCTGCTGTCCCCTTTATAGAGACAAGACTAACCAGGTACTACCACCTCTACTGTCTCTGTCTGCAGCCTGCTGTCCCCTTTATAGAGACCAGACTAACCAGGTACTACCACCTCTACTGTCTCTGTCTGCAGCCTGCTGTCCCCTTTATAGAGACCAGACTAACCAGGTACTACCACCTCTACTGTCTCTGTCTACAGCCTGCTGTCCCCTTTATAGAGACCAGACTAACCAGGTACGACCACTTCTACTGTCTCTGTCTGCAGCCTGCTGTCCCCTTTATAGAGACAAGACTAACCAGGTACTACCACCTCTACTGTCTCTGTCTGCAGCCTGCTGTCCCCTTTATAGAGACCAGACTAACCAGGTACTACCACCTCTACTGTCTCTGTCTGTAGCCTGCTGTCCCCTTTATAGAGACCAGACTAACCAGGTACTACCACCTCTACTGTCTCTGTCTGCAGCCTGCTGTCCCCTTTATAGAGACCAGACTAACCAGGTACTACCACCTCTACTGTCTCTGTCTGCAGCCTGCTGTCCCCTTTATAGAGACCAGACTAACCAGGTACTACCACCTCTACTGACTCTGTCTACAGCCTGCTGTCCCCTTTATAGAGACCAGACTAACCAGGTACTACCACCTCTACTGTCTCTGTCTACAGCCTGCTGTCCCCTTTATAGAGACCAGACTAACCAGGTACTACCACCTCTACTGTCTCTGTCTACAGCCTGCTGTCCCCTTTATAGAGACCAGACTAACCAGGTACTACCACCTCTACTGTCTCTGTCTGCAGCCTGCTGTCCCCTTTATAGAGACCAGACTAACCAGGTATTACCACCTCTACTGTCTCTGTCTGCACACATAATGATCTAATCTCTCAAAATAGAAGAAAAGTAATACTGCCACATATCACAGGAGTTTTCAAAATACTGTTTCACTGAAATCCCATATTTGAACTGATTTTCATGGAGCGTCGCCCCAGATATGGCAATGGAGCGTGAAATTGAGTCACTCAATGTGAAAAAAAATATAGTTTTTTTTCCTCCCCTTTCTCTCTGTCTCCCTCTCTCTCTTTGCAACGAGGAGACGTGAGTCCTGTTGACCGTCAGAACAGTGGAAGGTGACAGTCTTCTGTGTCCATCATGGAGCCCCATTCCCTTTAGAGTCACTTCTGTTGACCATAAGGAGTAGGGAGTTATTTAACCATGTTGACTATAAGGAATAGGGAGTTAGTTGACCATGTTGACCATAAGGAATAGGGAGTTATTTAACCATGTTGACCATAAGGAGTAGGGAGTTATTTAACCATGTTGACTATAAGGAATAGGGAGTTATTTAACCATGTTGACCATAAGGAGTAGGGAGTTATTTAACCATGTTGACTATAAGGAATAGGGAGTTAGTTGACCATGTTGACCATAAGGAATAGGGAGTTATTTAACCATGTTGACCATAAGGAATAGGGAGTTATTTAACCATGTTGACCATAAGGAATAGGGAGTTATTTAACCATGTTGACCATAAGGAATAGGGAGTTATTTAACCATGTTGACCATAAGGAATAGGGAATTAGTTGACCATGTTGACCGTAAGGAATAGGGAGTTAGTTGACCATGTTGACCGAAAGGAACAGGGAGTTATTTAACCATGTTGACTATAAGGAATAGGGAGTTATTTAACCATGTTGACCATAAGGAATAGGGAGTTATTTAACCATGTTGACTATAAGGAATAGGGAGTTATTTAACCATGTTGACCATAAGGAATAGGGAGTTATTTAACCATGTTGACTATAAGGAATAGGGAGTTAGTTGACCATGTTGACCATAAGGAATAGGGAGTCATTTAACCATGTTGACTATAAGGAATAGGGAGTTATTTGACCATGTTGACTATAAGGAATAGGGAGTTATTTTACCATTTTGACTATATGGAATAGGGAGTTATTTAACCATGTTGACCGTAAGGAATAGGGAGTTATTTTACCATGTTGACCGTAAGGAATAGGGAGTTAGTTGACCATGTTGACCGTAAGGAATAGGGAGTTAGTTGACCATGTTGACCATAAGGAATAGGGAGTTATTTAACCATGTTGACTATAAGGCATAGGGAGTTATTTAACCATGTTGACCATAAGGAATAGGGAGTTAGTTGACCATGTTGACCGTAAGGAATAGGGAGTTAGTTGACCATGTTGACCATAAGGAATAGGGAGTTATTTAACCATGTTGACTATAAGGAATAGGGAGTTATTTAACCATGTTGACCATAAGGAATAGGGAGTTAGTTGACCATGTTGACCGTAAGGAATAGGGAGTTAGTTGACCATGTTGACCATAAGGAATAGGGAGTTATTTAACCATGTTGACTATAAGGAATAGGGAGTTATTTAACCATGTTGACCATAAGGAATAGGGAGTTAGTTGACCATGTTGACCGTAAGGAATAGGGAGTTAGTTGACCATGTTGACCATAAGGAATAGGGAGTTATTTAACCATGTTGACTATAAGGAATAGGGAGTTATTTAACCATGTTGACCATAAGGAATAGGGAGTTATTTAACCATGTTGACTATAAGGAATAGGGAGTTATTTAACCATGTTGACCATAAGGAATAGGGAGTTATTTAACCATGTTGACTATAAGGAATAGGGAGTTAGTTGACCATGTTGACCATAAGGAATAGGGAGTCATTTAACCATGTTGACTATAAGGAATAGGGAGTTATTTGACCATGTTGACTATAAGGAATAGGGAGTTATTTTACCATTTTGACTATATGGAATAGGGAGTTATTTAACCATGTTGACCGTAAGGAATAGGGAGTTATTTTACCATGTTGACCATAAGGAATTGGGAGTTATTTGACCATGTTGACTATAAGGAAAAGGGAGTTATTTATCCATGTTGACCGTAAGGAATAGGGAGTAATTTAACCATGTTGACCATAAGGAATAGGGAGTTATTTGACCATGTTGACTATAAGGAATAGGGAGTTATTTAACCATGTTGACCGTAAGGAATAGGGAGTTAGTTGACCATGTTGACCATAAGGAATAGGGAGTTATTTAACCATGTTGACTATAAGGCATAGGGAGTTATTTAACCATGTTGACCATAAGGAATAGGGAGTTAGTTGACCATGTTGACCGTAAGGAATAGGGAGTTAGTTGACCATGTTGACCATAAGGAATAGGGAGTTATTTAACCATGTTGACTATAAGGAATAGGGAGTTATTTAACCATGTTGACCATAAGGAATAGGGAGTTAGTTGACCATGTTGACCGTAAGGAATAGGGAGTTAGTTGACCATGTTGACCATAAGGAATAGGGAGTTATTTAACCATGTTGACTATAAGGAATAGGGAGTTATTTAACCATGTTGACCATAAGGAATAGGGAGTTAGTTGACCATGTTGACCGTAAGGAATAGGGAGTTAGTTGACCATGTTGACCATAAGGAATAGGGAGTTATTTAACCATGTTGACTATAAGGAATAGGGAGTTATTTAACCATGTTGACCATAAGGAATAGGGAGTTATTTAACCATGTTGACTATAAGGAATAGGGAGTTATTTAACCATGTTGACCATAAGGAATAGGGAGTTATTTAACCATGTTGACTATAAGGAATAGGGAGTTAGTTGACCATGTTGACCATAAGGAATAGGGAGTCATTTAACCATGTTGACTATAAGGAATAGGGAGTTATTTGACCATGTTGACTATAATGAATAGGGAGTTATTTTACCATTTTGACTATATGGAATAGGGAGTTATTTAACCATGTTGACCGTAAGGAATAGGGAGTTATTTTACCATGTTGACCATAAGGAATTGGGAGTTATTTGACCATGTTGACTATAAGGAAAAGGGAGTTATTTATCCATGTTGACCGTAAGGAATAGGGAGTAATTTAACCGTGTTGACCATAAGGAATAGGGAGTTATTTGACCATGTTGACTATAAGGAATAGGGAGTTATTTAACCATGTTGA
>NW_027010322.1:283467-318467 GCF_036934945.1 Oncorhynchus masou masou
TAACACATACTGTGAGTTATAGCACAGTTATAACAGGACTGGGACAGTAACACATACTGTGAGTTATAACAGCACTGGGACAGTAACACATACTGTGAGTTATAACAGGACTGGGACAGTAACACATACTGTGAGTTATAACAGCACTGGGACAGTAACACATACTGTGAGTTATAATAGGACTGGGACAGTAACACATACTGTGAGTTATAACACAGTTATAACAGGACTGGGACAGTAACACATACTGTGAGTTATAACAGGACTGGGACAGTAACACATACTGTGAGTTATAACAGGACTGGGACAGTAACACATACTGTGAGTTATAACACAGTTATAACAGGACTGGGACAGCAACACATACTGTGAGTTATAACACAGTTATAACAGGACTGGGACAGTAACACATACTGTGAGTTATGACAGGACTGGGACAGTAACACATACTGTGAGTTATAACAGGACTGGGACAGTAACACATACTGTGAGTTATGACAGGACTGGGACAGTAACACATACTGTGAGTTATAACAGGACTGGGACAGTAACACATACTGTGAGTTATAACACAGTTATAACAGGACTGGGACAGTAACACATACTGTGAGTTATAATAGGACTGGGACAGTAACACATACTGTGAGTTATAGCAGGACTGGGACAGTAACACATACTGTGAGTTATAGTAGGACTGGGACAGTAACACATACTGTGAGTTATAGCAGGACTGGGACAGTAACACATACTGTGAGTTATAACAGGACTGGGACAGTAACACATACTGTGAGTTATAGCAGGACTGGGACAGTAACACATACTGTGAGTTATAGTAGGACTGGGACAGTAACACATACTGTGAGTTATAGTAGGACTGGGACAGTAACACATACTGTGAGTTATAGCAGGACTGGGACAGTAACACATACTGTGAGTTATAACAGGACTGGGACAGTAACACATACTGTGAGTTATATCAGGACTGGGACAGTAACACATACTGTGAGTTATAACAGGACTGGGGCAGTAACACATACTGTGAGTTATAACAGGACTGGGACAGTAACACATACTGTGAGTTATAACAGGACTGGGACAGTAACACATACTGTGAGTTATAACAGGACTGGGACAGTAACACATACTGTGAGTTATAATAGGACTGGGACAGTAACACATACTGTGAGTTATAATAGGACTGGGACAGTAACACATACTGTGAGTTATAACAGGACTGGGACAGTAACACATACTGTGAGTTATAACACAGTTATAATAGGACTGGGACATTAACACATACTGTGAGTTATAACAGGACTGGGACAGTAACACATACTGTGAGTTATAACACAGTTCTAATAGGACTGGGACAGTAACACATACTGTGAGTTATAACAGGACTGGGACAGTAACACATACTGTGAGTTATAATAGGACTGGGACAGTAACACATACTGTGAGTTATAACACAGTTATAACAGGACTGGGACAGTAACACATACTGTGAGTTATAACACAGTTATAACACATATTTGGGTTGTTTTGGCTGTGTAGTCCACATTTTGTATTTGAAACGATACAAACTGATATTAATTTGTTGGATGAATTTGTATTTGTTTTATTTTTTAGTATTATTACATGCGATATAATTCATAATTATACCGGTAATCATGGTTTTGTGCTCGGGAATATTGGACTAAATACTACACTTTTGAATTTGTTAATTCACATAGAAGTTCATTTATTCAAATATTTGTTGTACACTAAAATGGAGGGACTATTTGTATCCAAAGTGTTGTAATTTCTAAACCTTTTCACCCGATATGGATGACAATACCCGCGATTTCCCTCAAACTTACAGTCATCGTAGTGAGGAGTCCAAAGCGCAGCGTGCTGTGAACTCATACTTTCAATGAAGGACGAAAAAACACGAAGTACACTAAACCAATAAACAAAATAACAAAACGATCGTGACCGCTATCAAAACTGAGTGCTATAACATGCAACATCACATAGACAATAACCCACCAACCACAATACAAAACAGGCTACCTAAATGTCAGAAGGTGAATTCACCAATTTGTAAGTCGCTCTGGATAAGAGCGTCTGCTAAATGACTTAAATGTAAATGTAATATGGTTCCCAATCAGAGACAATGACTAACACCTGCCTCTGATTGAGAACCATATCAGGCCAAACAAGAAACCCAACCTAGAAACCCAAAACACAGAATACCCACCCAACTCACGTCCTGACCAACTAAAACAAAGAAATAACACGAGAACTAGGGTCATGAACTGTAATAGGCTTTATGGTAGATTACATCTGGAACAGAAACACTATCTATGTTTCCTTAATGCTGCTTCAATATAATATCATTTAATACATTCCTTAATAGCATGCAAACTGACACAGTACACTACTGTTTCTTCTGGTGTGTGAACGAGCTGTCCTGATGTTTCTCCGCATGTCCAATCCTGTCTAACATCCCAATCCCTAATCTGAGTCTCACATCAGACAGTAAACCAGATAACAGGAACACCTCTCGCTCCCCGGTTAATCTGTTCTGTAGGCTGCGTCGGCGTCAGGAGCGAAAGGGGGGAGGGAGGATGCGGCGCTAACAGCCGACCACGGCGCAAGATTTATTTGTAATTACAATGTTCCCGAAACACACTATCAGCGCGGAACGCTTGTGCCTGTGAGATTTCAGAGGCAGCACCAGATGTTATCCAACATATACGGTGATACATTAAATATCTGGTGGGTTTTTTTGGTTGTTTTTTGCGACAACACTTCTGCACAAAAAAAAACTAAACAATTACTACCCCTCCGGCTGATGAATGTTTAATCTGTGCATCCCAGTGATTTGTCATCCCACGACTGAAATCCCGATCCACTCAAGACAGGAAGATAAGAAAACAATGTTTCACATTATCCCACTCTTTTCTTCCAAAGTGGAAATGGATTCTGGGAGGTGGGCTGCTCGGTGTGTAGGTTGTTTTCCATTAAGGTTTGTATGGCAGTGACCCAAACGGTATCATATTCTACACAGTGGTCCCTGGTCAAAACGGAGTACACTACTTAGGAAACAGGGTGCACTTTCGGGACACACACTATGTCTAGAGATGAGTCCAATTCGAGAAGTTTTAAAATGGCTAAACTCATTCAATGACAATTCATTATCAGATTTTGCCTCCGGTTTGATCAAATATCCGTCTGACTTCAGACAGGAAGAGGTGGAGGTGAAGAAGAATCGCTCTCTGTCAGTCCGCTGGAGCGGCAGGTAGACTAGTGGTTAGAGTGGAGGGGCGGAAGGGTGGACTAGTGGTTAGAGTGGAGGGGCGGAAGGGTGGACTAGTGGTTAGAGTGTAGAGGTGGCAGGGTAGACTGGTGGTTAGAGTGGAGGGGCGGCAGGGTAGCCTAGTGGTTAGAGTGGAGGGGTGGCAGGGTAGACTAGTGGTTAGAGTGGAGGGGCGGAATGGTGGACTAGTGGTTAGAGTGTAGAGGTGGCAGGGTAGACTGGTGGTTAGAGTGGAGGGGGCGGCAGGGTAGACTGGTGGTTAGAGTGGAGGGGCGGCAGGGTAGCCTAGTGGTTAGAGTGGAGGGGCGGCAGGGTAGACTGGTGGTTAGAGTGGAGGGGCGGCAGGGTGGCATAGTGGTTAGAGTGTTGAGGAGGCAGGGTAGCCTAGTGGTTAGAGTGGAGGGGCGGCAGGGTAGACTAGTGGTTAGAGTGGAGGGCGGCAGGGTAGACTAGTGGTTAGAGTGGAGGGGCGGCAGGGTAACCCTAGTGGTTAGAGTGGAGGGGCGGCAGGGTAGCCTAGTGGTTAGAGTGGAGGGGCGGCAGGGTAGCCTAGTGGTTAGAGTCGAGGGGCGGCAGGGTAGACTAGTGGTTAGAGTGGAGGTGCGGCAGGGTAGCCTAGTGTTAAGAGTGGAGGGGCGGCAGGGTAGCCTAGTGGTTAGAGTGGAGGGGCGGCAGGGTAGACGAGTGGTTAGAGTGGAGGGGCGGCAGGGTAGCCTAGTGGTTAGAGTGGAGGGGTGGCAGGGTAGCCTAGTGGTTAGAGTGTAGAGGTGGCAGGGTAGCCTAGTGGTTAGAGTGGAGGGGTGGCAGGGTAGCCTAGTGGTTAGAGTGGAGGGGCGGCAGGGTAGCCTAGTGGTTAGAGTGGAGGGGCGGCAGGGTAGGCTAGTGGTTAGAGTGGAGGGGTGGCAGGGTAGCCTAGTGGTTAGAGTGGAGGAGTGGCAGGGTAGCCTAATGGTTAGAGTGGAGGGGCGGAAGGGTGGACTAGTGGTTAGAGTGGAGGGGCGGAAGGGTGGACTAGTGGTTAGAGTGTAGAGGTGGCAGGGTAGACTGGTGGTTAGAGTGGAGGGGCGGCAGGGTAGACTGGTGGTTAGAGTGGAGGGCGGCAGGGTAGCCTAGTGGTTAGAGTGGAGGGGCGGCAGGGTAGACTGGTGGTTAGAGTGGAGGGGCGGCAGGGTGGCATAGTGGTTAGAGTGTTGAGGAGGCAGGGTAGCCTAGTGGTTAGAGTGGAGGGGCGGCAGGGTAGACTAGTGGTTAGAGTGGAGGGGCGGCAGGGTAGACTAGTGGTTAGAGTGGAGGGGCGGCAGGGTAACCCTAGTGGTTAGAGTGGAGGGGCGGCAGGGTAGCCTAGTGGTTAGAGTGGAGGGGCGGCAGGGTAGCCTAGTGGTTAGAGTCGAGGGGCGGCAGGGTAGACTAGTGGTTAGAGTGGAGGTGCGGCAGGGTAGCCTAGTGGTTAGAGTGGAGGGGCGGCAGGGTAGCCTAGTGGTTAGAGTGGAGGGCGGCAGGGTAGACGAGTGGTTAGAGTGGAGGGGCGGCAGGGTAGCCTAGTGGTTAGAGTGGAGGGGTGGCAGGGTAGCCTAGTGGTTAGAGTGTAGAGGTGGCAGGGTAGCCTAGTGGTTAGAGTGGAGGGGCGGCAGGGTAGCCTAGTGGTTAGAGTGGAGGGGCGGCAGGGTAGCCTAGTGGTTAGAGTGGAGGGGCGGCAGGGTAGGCTAGTGGTTAGAGTGGAGGGGTGGCAGGGTAGCCTAGTGGTTAGAGTGGAGGAGTGGCAGGGTAGCCTAGTGGTTAGAGTGGAGGGGCGGCAGGGTAGCCTAGTGGTTAGAGTGGAGGGGCGGCAGGGTAGACTAGTGGTTAGAGTGGAGGTGCGGCAGGGTAGCCTAGTGGTTAGAGTGGAGGGGCGGCAGGGTAGCCTAGTGGTTAGAGTGGAGGGGCGGCAGGGTAGACTAGTGGTTAGAGTGGAGGTGCGGCAGGGTAGCCTAGTGGTTAGAGTGGAGGGGTGGCAGGGTAGCCTAGTGGTTAGAGTGGAGGGGCGGCAGGGTAGACTAGTGGTTAGAGTTGATGGGCGGCAGGGTAGACAAGTGGTTAGAGCGTTGGATTAGTAACCAAAAGGTTGCAAGTTCGAATCCCCGAGCTGACAAGGTACAAATCTGTCGTTCTGCCCCTGAACAGGCAGTTAACCCACTGTTCCTAGGCCATCATTGAAAATAAGAATTTGTTCATAACTTTATGCCTAGTAAAAAAAAAAGAGACTGTGTAACTTCACCATGCAGGGCTTTAGTTATACCCATGTGATTAAAGTAAAATATCATTTCCAATTTAGTCCATTGGTCATAAAGATACATGTCAACTTTCCCAATGACCTCTCTGCTTGAGTCTCCATTCCAAATAGCTCCCTATTGTAAAGCACTACTTTTGACTTGAGCCCTGTGAACCATTGTCTAAAGTAGTGCACTAAATAGGGAATAGGGTCTAAAGTAGTGCACTAAATAGGGAATAGAGTCTAAAGTAGTGCACTAAATAGGGATATGAGTCTAAAGTAGTGCACTAAATAGGGAATAGAGTCTAGAGTAGTGCACTAAATAGGGAATAGAGTCTAAAGTAGTGCACTAAATAGGGATATGAGTCTAAAGTAGTGCACTAAATAGGGAATATGGTCTAAAGTAGTGCACTAAATAGGGAATAGAGTCTAAAGTAGTGCACTAAATAGGGAATATAGTTCAAAGTAGTGCACTAAATAGGGAATATGGTCTAAAGTAGTGCACTATATAAGGAATAGGGTGCCATTTGGGAAGCAGGACGGACGCCGGTAAGGAAAGACAAGCTCCTTCATCTTCGATATCTGCTGACATCATCAATCTGATTCTACATGGTTCGATGATAATGTACAAGTTCTCTCATGAACCAATTTTAACAAACCGTTGGTAGATTCTCAGTACAGTTGACTTCATATAAGATGTCTGGGAGACAGTTGTTTACCTAGTGGACATAAGATGTCTAGGAGACAGTTGTTTACAGTTGTTTACAAGCTGAAATAAAAAGGACCCAGCATTTTTCCAAAACACAAAAATGTTATTTCTCAAAAAATTTGTTCACACATTTGTTTACATCCCCATTAGTGAACATTTCTCTTTTGCCAAGATAATCCATCCACCTGACAGGTGTGTCTTATCAAGAAGCTGATTAAACAGCATGATCATTACACAGGTGCACCTTGTGCTGGGGTCAATAAAAGGTCACAATAAAATGTGCAGTTTAGCCACACAACACAACGCCATAGAGGTGTCAAGTTTTGATTGGAGTGTGCCCATTGGCATGCTGACTGCAAGAATGCCCACCAGAGCTGTTGCCAGACAATTTAATGTTCATTTCTCTACCATAAGCCACATCCAACGTCATTTTAGAGAATATGGTATTACGTCCAACCGTCCTCAACCGTAGACCATGTGAAACCAGCCCAGGACCTCCACATCTGGCTTCTTCACCTGTGGGATCATCTGAGACCAGCCACCTGGACAGCTGAGAAAACTAATGAGTATTTCTGTCTGTAATGAAGCCCTTTTGTGGGCAAAACTCATTCTAATTGGCTGGGCTTGGATCCTCAGTGGGTGGGCCTATGCCCTCACAGGCCCACCCATGGCTGTGCCCCTGCCCAGTCATGTAAAATCCATAGCTTAGGACCTAATTTATTTATTTAAATTGACTGATTTTGTTCGCATATTGAGTTTATACTTTTGTTCAGTATATTTTCTTTATTTTCCTCTGTCGGTTTAACTGTATTCAACAAGGCTTATGGAAAATACACACATATATTAAACTGAAACAAACGCATTTGTCATCTTCTCAGTCTGGTCGTAGTTTTACCACGAAGGACCGTTGGAGCCCGTTCCTTTAATGGAGGTAGTAGATATCAGAGCTGTGTCTGACATGATGACCTCTCCCCTAAACACACACACACACACACACACACGCACGCACGCACGCACGCACGCACGCACGCACGCAGGCACGCACACACACACACAACACACACACACACACACACACACACACACACACACACACACACACACACACACACACACACACACACACACACACAAAATCAAATCAAATCAAATTTTATTTGTCACATACACATGGTTAGCAGATGTTAATGCGAGTGTAGCGAAATGCTTGTGCTTCCAGTTCCGACAATGCAGTAATAACCAACAAGTAATCTAACTAACAATTCCAAAACTAATATCTTATACACAGTGTAAGGGGATAAAGAATATGTACATAAGGATATATGAATGAGTGATGGTGCAGAGCAGCATAGGCAAGATACAGTAGATGGTATCGAGTACAGTATATACATATGAGATGAGTATGTAAACAAAGTGGCATAGTTAAAGTGGCTAGTGATACATGTATTACATAAGGATGCAGTAGATGATAGAGTACAGTATATACGTATACATATGAGATTAATAATGTAGGGTATGTAAACATTATATTAGGTAGCATTGTTTAAAGTGGCTAGTGATATATTTTACATCCTTTCCCATCAATTCCCATTATTGAAGTGGCTGGAGTTGAGTCAGTGTGTTGGCAGCAGCCACTCAATGTTAGTGGTTGCTGTTTAACAGTCTGATGGCCTTGAGATAGAAGCTGTTTTTCAGTCTCTCGGTCTCAGCTTTGATGCACCTGTACTGACCTAGCCTTCTGGATGATAGCGGGGTGAACAGGCAGTGGCTCGGGTGGGTGTTGTCCTTGATGATCTTTATGGCCTTCCTGTAACATCGGGTGGTGTATGTGTCCTGGAGGGCAGGTAGTTTGCCCCCGGTGATACGTTGTGCAGACCTCACTACCCTCACAGTTTGTCTGTGATGTGTATGCCGAGGAACTTAAAACTTACTACCCTCTCCACTACTGTTCCATCGATGTGGGTAGGGGGGTGTTCCCTCTGCTGTTTCCTGAAGTCCACAATCATCTTCTTAGTTTTGTTGACGTTGAGTGTGGGGTTATTGTCCTGACACCACACTCCGAGGGCCCTCACCTCCTCCCTGTAGGCCGTCTCGTCGTTGTTGGTAATCAAGCCTACCACTGTTGTGTCACCCGCAAACTTGATGATTGAGTTGGAGGCGTGCGTTGCCGCGCAGTCGTGGGTGAACAGGGAGTACAGGAGAGGACTCAGAACGCACCCTTGTGGGGCCCCAGTGTTGAGGATCAACGGGGTGGAGATGTTGTTGCCTACCCTCACCACCTGGGGGCGGCCCGTCAGGAAGTCCAGTACCCAGTTGCACAGGGCGGGGTCGAGACCCAGGGTCTCGAGCTTGATGACGAGCTTGGAGGGTACTATGGTGTTAAATGCCGAGCTGTAGTCGATGAACAGCATTCTCACATAGGTATTCCTCTTGTCCAGATGGGTTAGGGCAGTGTGCAGTGTGGTTGAGATTGTGTCGTCTGTGGACCTATTTGGGCGGTAAGCAAATTGGAGTGGGTCTAGGGTGTCAGGTAGGGTGGAGGTGATGGTCCTTGACTAGTCTCTCAAAGCACT
The DNA here is from genome assembly GCF_036934945.1 of Oncorhynchus masou masou. Lineage (NCBI taxonomy): Eukaryota > Metazoa > Chordata > Actinopteri > Salmoniformes > Salmonidae > Oncorhynchus > Oncorhynchus masou. Next base: position 292,299 of record NW_027010322.1, read on the forward strand.
TCATGATGACGGAAGTGAGTGCTACGGGGCGGTAGTCGTTTAGCTCAGTTACCTTAGCTTTCTTGGGAACAGGGACAATGGTGGCCCTCTTGAAGCATGTGGGAACAGCAGACTGGTATAGGGATTGATTGAATATGTCCGTAAACACACCAGCCAGCTGGTCTGCGCATGCTCTGAGGGCGCGGCTGGGGATGCCGTCTGGGCTTGCAGCCTTGCGAGGGTTAACACATTTAAATGTTTTACTCACCTCGGCTGCAGTGAAGGAGAGACCGCATGTTTCCGTTGCAGGCCGTGTCAGTGGCACTGTATTGTCCTCAAAGCGGGCAAAAAAGTTATTTAGTCTGCCTGGGAGCAAGACATCCTGGTCCATGACTGGGCTGGATTTCTTCTTGTAGTCCGTGATTGACTGTAGACCCTGCCACATACCTCTTGTGTCTGAGCCGTTGAATTGAGATTCTACTTTGTCTCTGTACTGACGCTTAGCTTGTTTGATAGCCTTACGGAGGGAATAGCTGCACTGTTTGTATTCGGTCATGTTACCAGTCACCTTGCTCTGATTAAAAGCAGTGGTTCGCTCTTTCAGTTTCACACGAAGGCTGCCATCAATCCACGGTTTCTAATGAACTCGCACACCGAATCAGCGTATTCATCAATGTTGTTGCCTGACGCAATACGAAACATGTCCCAGTCCACGTGATGGAAGCAGTCCAGCGTTGGACAGACCTCAGCGTGGGAGCTTCTTGTTTTAGTTTCTGTCTGTAGGCAGGGATCAGCAAAATGGAGTCGTGGTCAGCTTTTCCGAAAGGGGGGCGGGGCCTTATATGCGTCGCGGAAGTTAGAATAACAGTGATCCAAGGTTTTGCCAGCCCTGGTGGCGCAATCGATATGCTGATACATTTTAGGGAGTCTTGTTTTCAGATTAGCCTTGTTAAAATCCCCAGCAACAATGAATGCAGCCTCAGGATGTATGAATTCCAGTTTGCAAAGAGTCAAATAAAGTTTGTTCAGAGCCATCGATGTGTCTGCTTGGGGGGGAATATATACGGCTGTGATTATAATCGAAGAGAATTCTCTTGGTAGATAATGCGGTCGACATTTGATTGTGAGGAATTCTAAATCAGGTGAACAGAAGGATTTGAGTTCCTGTATGTTTCTGTGATCACACCACGTCTCATTAGCCATAAGGCATACGCCCCCACCACTCTTCTTACCAGAAAGGTGTTTGTTTCTGTCGGCGCGATGCGTGGAGAAACCCGTTGGCTGCACCGCATCGGATAGCGTCTCTCCAGTGAGCCATGTTTCCGTGAAGCACAGAACGTTACAGTCTCTGATGTCCCTCTGGAATGCTACTCTTGCTCGGATTTCATCAACCTTGTTGTCAAGAGACTGGACATTGGCGAGAAGAATGCTAGGAAGTGGGGCACGATGTGCCCGTCTCCGTAGTCTGACCAGAAGACCGCCTCGTTTCCCTCTTTTACGAAGTCGTTTTTTTGGGTCGCCGGCTGGGATCCATTCCGTTGTCCTGGTTAAAAGGCAGAACACAGGATCCGCTTCGCGAAAGTCATATTCTTGGTCGTACTGATGGTGAGTTGACGCTGATCTTATATTCAGTAGTTCTTCTCGGCTGTATGTAATGAAACCTAAGATGACCTGGGGTACTAATGTAAGAAATAACACGTAAAAAAAAAAAAAACTGCATAGTTTCCTAGGAACGCAAAGCGAGGCGGCCATCTCTGTCGGCGCCGGAAGTTACACACACACACACACACACATACACACACGCAGGCCTCCCCACACACACACACACACTCACACACACACACACACACTCACACGCAGGCACGCACACACACACACACACACAGACACACACACACACAGACACACACACACACACACGCAGGCTCTCACACACACACAGGCGCAGGCGCAGGCACGCACACACACACACACACACACACACACACACACACACACACACACACACACACACACACACTCACACTCACACTCACACTCACACTCACACTCACACACACACACACACACACACACACACACACACACAGACACACACACACACAGACACACACACACACACACGCAGGCTCTCACACACACACACAGGCGCAGGCACGCACACACACACACACACACACACACACACACACACACACACACACACACACACACACACACACACACACACACACTCACACTCACACTCACACACACACACACACACACACACACACACACACACACACACACACACACACACACACACACACGCAGGCTCTCACACACACGCAGGCGCAGGCACGCACGCACACACACACACACGGCTCGTTAGGACTAGACCAACAGACACCTTCTGGCTTTTACGGACGGGAGAGAAAAATAGAAGGGAAAAAATCAAGGTTTTCATTACTGTGTCATCTGGCAAGAGGAGGATGATTAAAAAGATACATGGTTCAAGGCTTGTGGTTTATGGAGCATGGAGATTTTAGTTCAGGGCTGTTGCATATCAACACACACGTTAACACAAAACACACACACTCACACGAGCTTTCTCATCAGCATCGTTCGGGCCGAAGATGTTGCGGATGACATGTCTCATTTCACAGCTAAAGACAAGGGTCATTGAACGCCTTAAATGCTCTTAATGTGGTTTGTTGGTTAAAGAGCAGTGTGTGTGTGTGTGTGTGTGTGTGTGTGTGTGTGTGTGTGTGTGTGTGTGTGTGTGTGTGTGTGTGTGTGTGCGTGCGTGCGTGCGTGTGTGTGTCTGTGTGTGTGTGTGTGTGTGTGTGCAACAGCCTGCCATCCAGAAGGTTGACGGTTCAAATGAGGCATGTTACTACCTTGCCCTTGAGAACAACCAATCCAAACGCTTCCTGAAATCACAGCCCGTACAGAACTAATGTCGTAACCATTCACGGTCGTCAAGGACAGGACCATACATGTTTTGGACCTGCAGACTCTTAGCCTGATGGGGCTATGGGAAATACTGCCCCCTTTGGATGAATTGTGTGCCCAAAGTAAACTAAAAAAAAAACTGTCAAAAATTGCTAATATATGCATATAATAATTATTATTGAATAGAAAACACTCTAAAGCTTCTAAAACCGTTCGAATTATGTCTGTATTTAAAGCAGAACTCACAGGGCAGCCATTCTCCCAAACTCTCTCTCTCTCCTAAGAAAGTTGCTCCAACTTTGAGGTCATCGCCCCCACCCTTGCCAACCAGCTACGGATCTGGGAACAGTTTCTATTTCTTCAGCGCGCTCCCGGCTTTCAATGAGACGTGCAACGGAGAAAATAGCACGAGCTTTGACTGCTTGGTGGGCAAAATACTGAGGTGTCACGAGTTTTCAGGAGCGCGCTCTGGAAAAACGGACTTTTTTTTCCAATCTGGTTGAAGAGAGTTCGTTACCTTTGATTTAATCGGCAATTGTTTTGTACGTTAAAAACATCCTAAAGCTTGATTCTGCACTTAGTTTGACCAGTTTAGTTGACATATAATATGTAAATTTGAAGTTTTGATGCGCAATTTTTGTGATCAGAAGTCCTTTTTGGGGTAATTCACCTGAAGATGTTAGCTTTTGCTAATACAAAGACACACCAACTGCAACCAAACGTTATATTAGGTAAGTATAACTCCTTCCACGGCATTCTTGTCGAAGACCATCAAAGGTAAGGGAATATTTATGTTATAAAATTGTATTTTTGTCGAATCCAACATAGTAGAGAAATAATGCTAATGGCTGAGCGCCGTCTCAGATTATTGAATAGTGAACGAATTCTGTAACGTTAAAAATAAACGTAACACAGCGTTTGCATTAAGAAGAAGTGTATCTTTCTAAATATATGTAGAACATGTATATTTAGTCAAAGTTTATGATGTTTATTGCTGTTATCTGGCGTTAGCTGCTGGAGATATTTATAATTTCTCCGGTCATTTCTGCTGCATTTTTTGAACATGGCTCAATGTAAATGGAGATTTATGGATATAAATTGCATATTATTGAAAAAAACATAAATGTACAGTGTAACATGTGCTATTACTGTCATCTGATAAAATTTTTCAAAAGGTTAGTGAATTATTTTTCTTTTAATCCTGCGTTTGTGATTGTGCTATTTTGCATAGCCATGTGGCTACATATTGTATGTTTCCCTAGTGGTTGTTTAACATAAATATGTGCTATGTTTTCGCTGTAAAACATTTTAAAATTCTGACATGCTGGGTAGATGAACAAGGTGTTTATCTTTCATTTAAGCTATTGGACTTGTTAATGTGTGGAGGTTAAATTTTTTTAAGAATATTTTTGCTTTCCCTGCGCCACCGTTGTGGGCTGAAGGGGGGGAGGGGTTCCTAGTTGGGAACCCGTAGCCCCTTGTGGCTATTAGGCAATGATTTAGATCCTCAACCAATAATCTGTTTGATTTTCAGTATTACAGGGCCAGTTTCCTGGACACAGATGAAGCATAGTGTTGGACTATAGCAAGTAGCACCTTCAAAGGATAATCTCCAATAAACATGCTTTTTTAATCTAGGGGCTAGTCTTAATCTAGGTCTGGAACACGGGCCCTAAAGGTCTGGGTTGTGGTGTGGGTCAGGCTGGTCGTGGGTTGTAAGGTGGGTTGTGTTGTGGGTCAGGCTGGTCGTGGGTTGTAAGGTGGGTTGTGTTGTGGGTCAGGCTGGTCACGGGTTGTAGGTGGGTTGTGTTGTGGGTCTGGCTGGTCATGGGCTGTAAGGTGGGTTGTGGTGTGGGTCAGGCTGGTCACGGGTTGTAAGGTGGGTTATGGTGTGGGTCTGGCTGGTCATGGGCTGTAAGGTGGGTTGTGGTGTAGTTCAGGCTGGTCACGGGTTGTAGGTGGGTTGTGGTGTGGGTCAGGCTGGTCGTGGGTTGTAAGGTGGGTTATGGTGTGGGTCAGGCTGGTCACGGGTTGTAGGTGGGTTGTGGTGTGGGTCAGGCTGGTCATGGTTGTAAGTGGGTTATGGTGTGGGTCTGGCTGGTCATGGGTTGTAAAAGAGTTATATTGTGTGGGTCTGGCTGGTTGTGTGTTGTAGGTGGGTTGTGGTGTGAGTCTGGCTGACTGGTCTTGGGTTGTAAAAGGATTGGGTTGGTTTGCTGGCATGTGATCCTAGTTAGGCCTGTTTTTATGAAGTGTTCTACTTGTATGACAGTTTGTGTCTGGTGGACTCAAAAACTATGGTGGCCCAGATGATCCATGTGTAGTCCAGGACAAACATGCCTCAGTCTCACCTCCTGCCCAGGGTGTCTGGCTGGGTCTCACCTCATCCCCAGGGTGTTTGGCTGGGTCTCACCTCATCCCCAGGGTGTCTGGCTGGGTCTCATCTCATCACCAGGGTGTCTGGCTGGGTCTCTTTTCATCCCCAGGGTGTCTGGCTGGGTCTCATCACATCCCCAGGTTGTCTGGCTGGGTCTCATCTCATCCCCAGGGTGTCTGGCTGGGTCCCATCTCATCCCAGGGTGTCTGGCTGGGTCTCATCTCATCCCCAGGGTGTCTGGCTGGGTCTCATCTCATCCCCAGGGTGTCTGGCTGGGTCTCATCTCATCCCCAGGGTGTCTGGCTGGGTCTCACCTCATCCCCAGGGTGTCTGGCTGGGTCTCATCTCATCACCAGGGTGTCTGGCTGGGTCTCACCTCATCCCCAGGGTGTCTGGCTGGGTCTCACCTCATCACCAGGGTGTCTGGCTGGATCTCACCTCATCCCCAGGGTGTCTGGCTGGGTCTCACCTCATCCCCAGGGTGTCTGGCTGGGTCTCATCTCATCCCCAGGGTGTCTGGCTGGGTCTCACCTCATCCCAAGGGTGTCTGGCTGGGTCTCATCTCATCCCCAGGGTGTCTGGCTGGGTCTCATCTCATCCCCAGGGTGTCTGGCTGGGTCTCATCTCATCCCCAGGGTGTCTGGCTGGGTCTCACCTCATCCCCAGGGTGTCTGGCTGGGTCTCATCTCATCCCCAGGGTGTCTGGCTGGGTCTCATCTCATCCCCAGGGTGTCTGGCTGGGTCTCATTTCATCACCAGGGTGTCTGGCTGGGTCTCACCTCATCCCCAGGGTGTCTGGCTGGGTCTCACCTCATCACCAGGGTATCTGGCTGGATCTCACCTCATCCCCAGGGTGTCTGGCTTGGTCTCACCTCATCACCAGGGTGTCTGGCTGGGTCTCACCTCATCCCCAGGGTGTCTGGCTGGGTCTCATCTCATCCCCAGGGTGTCTGGCTGGGTCTCACCTCATCCCCAGGGTGTCTGGCTGGGTCTCATCTCATCCCCAGGGTGTCTGGCTGGGTCTCATCTCATCCCCAGGGTGTCTGGCTGGGTCTCACCTCATCCCCAGTTTGTCTGGCTGGGTCTCATCTCATCCCCAGGGTGTCTGGCTGGGTCTCATCTCATCCCCAGGGTGTCTGGCTGGGTCTCACCTCATCCCCAGGGTGTCTGGCTGGGTCTCATCTCATCCCCAGGGTGTCTGGCTGGGTCTCACCTCATCCCCAGGGTGTCTGGCTGGGTCTCATCTCATCCCCAGGGTGTCTGGCTGGGTCTCACCTCATCCCCAGGGTGTCTGGCTGGGTCTCATCTCATCCCCAGGGTGTCTGGCTGGGTCTCATCTCATCCCCAGGGTGTCTGGCTGGGTCTCACCTCATCCCCAGTTTGTCTGGCTGGGTCTCATCTCATCCCCAGGGTGTCTGGCTGGGTCTCATCTCATCCCCAGGGTGTCTGGCTGGGTCTCACCTCATCCCCAGGGTGTCTGGCTGGGTCTCATCTCATCCCCAGGGTGTCTGGCTGGGTCTCACCTCATCCCCAGGGTGTCTGGCTGGGTCTCATCTCATCCCCAGGGTGTCTGGCTGGGTCTCACCTCATCCCCAGGGTGTCTGGCTGGGTCTCATCTCATCCCCAGGGTGTCTGGCTGGGTCCTCATGGGCCCTGGTCAGAAGTTCTGCACTATAAAGGAAATACGGTTCCATTTGTGACAGAGAGTGTTTGTCACTTTAGCGACACAGCTGTGTCCTTCCCACAATCTGGACATTAAAGCCACAATTAAAAAAACACCTTCTGCTTTCTGCGTGGAGCACTTCTCTCTTCCTCTCTACCTCCCTCTGTCTATCCCTCCTCTTCTCTCTCTCTCTCCTCCTCTGTATCTCTCTCTCTCTCCTATTGTCACGCCTTGGTCTTAGTATTTTGTGTTTTCGTTAATTAGTTGGTCAGGCCAGGGTGTGACATGGGTTTATGTTGTTGTATTTCGTAGTGGGGTTTTTTAGTTATTGGGATTGCGGCTGAGTAGGGGTGTTGCATAGGTTTGGCTGCCTGAGGCGGTTCTCAATCAGAGTCAGGTGATTCTCGTTGTCTCTGATTGGGAACCGTATTTAGGCAGCCTGGGTTTCACTTTGTATTTGGTGGGTGATTGTTCCTGTCTCTGTGTTAGTGTTCACCAGACAGGCTGTATAGGTTTTTTCACGTTCCGTTTGTTGTTTTTTGTATTTATAAGTTATTTTGTGTATCGTCATTCCATTAAAAAACATGAGTAACCAACACGCTGCATTTCGGTCCGACTCTCTTTCGACAAACGAAGAACGCCGTTACACCTATCCTCTATATCTCCTCTTCTCCTCTCCTCTCTCCTCTCCTATCTCCTCTCCTCTCTCCTCTCCTCTCCTCTCCTCTCCTCTCCTCTCCTCTCCTCTCCTCTCTTTTCTCTCTCTCTCTCTCTCTCTCTCTCTCTCTCTCTCTCTCTCCTACACTTTCTCTTTTCCTCCTGGCCCCTCTCTTCTTACCTGACATTTCATCACAAAATTGACCTGCAAAATTCTATTCAGCCATTTACAATGTGAATACAGCTCCAAGGCCAAGTAGAACGAGGACTTTCATTTTATTGAATGTGATTGGACTCTATTATCTGTTAATGTGTAAAGTAGGATATTTATCAAAACAATAATCGGAGAGTTACTCTGCATCTCTCCATTATTCCGAGTACCCTCAATAAAGTACATCCAATATTTTTCTAAACTGCTCAACAAAAGATTAACCTTGAGCAGAGGTTAAAACTGCCACTCTAAATCAAGCAGAACAGCACTGGTCCTAGGACACATCCCTAAAGATACTCTGGAGCTGGCCCTAGGACACATCCCTAAAGACACTCTGGAGCTGGTCCTAGGACACATCCCTAAAGATACTCTGGAGCTGGCCCTAGGACACATGACTAAAGATACCCTGGAGCTGGCCCTAGGACACATGACTAAAGATACCCTGGAGCTGGTCCTAGGACACATGACTATAGATACTCTGGAGCTGGCCCTAGGACACATCCATAAAGATACACTGGAGCTGGCCCTAGGACACATGACTAAAGATACCCTGGAGCTGGCCCCAGAACACATGACTAAAGATAATCTGGAGCTGGCCCTAGAACACATGACTAAAGATACCCTGGAGCTGGACCTAGGACACATGACTAAAGATACCCTGGAGCTGGACCTAGGACACATGACTAAAGATACCCTGGAGCTGGACCTAGGACACATGACTAAAGATACCCTGGAGCTGGTCCTAGGACACATGACTAAAGATACCCTGGAGCTGGTCCTAGGACACATGACTAAAGATACCCTGGAGCTGGACCTAGGACACATGACTATAGATACTCTGGAGCTGGCCCTAGGACACATGACTAAAGATACCCTGGAGCTGGTCCTAGGACACATGACTATAGATACTCTGGAGCTGGCCCTAGAACACATGACTAAAGATACCCTGGAGCTGGCCCTAGAACACATGACTAAAGATACCCTGGAGCTGGTCCTAGGACACATGACTAAAGATACCCTGGAGCTGGTCCTAGGACACATGACTAAAGATACCCTGGAGCTGGTCCTAGGACACATGACTATAGATACTCTGGAGCTGGCCCTAGAACACATGACTAAAGATACTCTGGAGCTGGCCCTAGGACACATGACTAAAGATACCCTGGAGCTGGACCTAGGACACATGACTAAAGATACCCTGGAGCTGGACCTAGGACACATGACTAAAGATAACCTGGAGCTGGACCTAGGACACATGACTAAAGATACTCTGGAGCTGGCCCTAGGACACATCCCTAAAGACACTCTGGAGCTGGTCCTAGGACACATCCCTAAAGATACTCTGGAGTTGGCCCTAGGACACATGACTAAAGATACTCTGGAGCTGGCCCTAGGACACATGACTAAAGATACTCTGGAGCTGGCCCTAGGACACATGACTAAAGATACTCTGGAGCTGGCCCTAGAACACATGACTAAAGATACCCTGGAGCTGGCCCTAGGACACATGACTAAAGATACCCTGGAGCTGGTCCTAGGACACATGACTATAGATACTCTGGAGCTGGCCCTAGGACACATCCATAAAGATACACTGGAGCTGGTCCTAGGACACATGACTATAGATACTCTGGAGCTGGCCCTAGAACACATGACTAAAGATACTCTGGAGCTGGCCCTAGGACACATGACTAAAGATACCCTGGAGCTGGACCTAGGACACATGACTAAAGATACCCTGGAGCTGGACCTAGGACACATGACTAAAGATACCCTGGAGCTGGACCTAGGACACATGACTAAAGATACTCTGGAGCTGGCCCTAGGACACATCCCTAAAGACACTCTGGAGCTGGTCCTAGGACACATCCCTAAAGATACTCTGGAGTTGGCCCTAGGACACATGACTAAAGATACTCTGGAGCTGGCCCTAGGACACATGACTAAAGATACTCTGGAGCTGGCCCTAGGACACATGACTAAAGATACTCTGGAGCTGGCCCTAGAACACATGACTAAAGATACCCTGGAGCTGGCCCTAGGACACATGACTAAAGATACCCTGGAGCTGGACCTAGGACACATGACTAAAGATACTCTGGAGCTGGCCCTAGGACACATCCATAAAGATACCCTGGAGCTGGTCCTAGGACACATGACTATAGATACTCTGGATCTGGCCCCAGAACACATGACTAAAGATACTCTGGAGCTGGCCCTAGGACACATCCATAAAGATACCCTGGAGCTGGACCTAGGACACATGACTAAAGATACTCTGGAGCTGGCCCTAGGACACATCCATAAAGATACCCTGTCTCAACGACCAAGATGGCGACCGGCAAGTTCGGCATGGTGTCATCATTAATACTTGATGTGTTTGTTTTAAACATCACTGGAAATAATAGCATCTTCAATATTGATGAATGAACAATCAATTCCCAGCAACTTCTCAGTCATGCCAACACTTCTGATGGCATCCAAGCACTTGGGATTTGGGATGGATATTTTATACCTACTTTTCATTACACCTTGACCCGAAACCAAAAACGATCATCGAAGACCAGTTCTGAAATCTCTAATTATTGGTAGAGATCTTATAATAACTCTATGCCTTCTCCTATCAGGTGATGTCCATCAGTGTCCTGGACATCAGTTTATCACCAACACCATCAAACGGCCCACCACCTCCTGTGGATGTTGGGTTATAAAGTGTCCTGGACCTCAGTTTGTCACCAACACCATCAAACGGCCCACCACCTGCTGTGGCTGTTGGGTTATAAAGTGTCCTGGACCTCAGTTTATCATCAACACCATCAAACGGCCCACCACCTCCTGTGGATGTTGGGTTATAAAGTGTCCTGGACCTCAGTTTGTCACCAACACCATCAAACGGCCCACCACCTCCTGTGGATGTTGGGTTATAAAGTGTCCTGGACCTCAGTTTGTCACCAACACCATCAAACGGCCCACCACCTGCTGTGGCTGTTGGGTTATAAAGTGTCCTGGACCTCAGTTTGTCACCAACACCATCAAACGGCCCACCACCTCCTGTGGATGTTGGGTTATAAAGTGTCCTGGACCTCAGTTTGTCACCAACACCATCAAACGGCCCACCACCTGCTGTGGATGTTGGGTTATAAAGAGCGACAGTAAATCTCTGTTATGTTTGTAATGAATGCAGTGAATTCATCTAAAATGTTTATTTTATTTTATTTTATTTCACCTTTATTTAACCAGGTAGGCAAGTTGAGAACAAGTTCTCATTTACAATTGCGACCTGGCCAGGATAAAGCAAAGCAGTTCGACTCATGCAACAACACAGAGTTACACATGGAATAAACAAACATACAGTCAATAATACAGGATAAACAAGTCTATATACGATGTGAGCAAGTAATGTAGTGATCTTTGGACATGGAGTCAATGACACGTACCTTTGCTGTCGGTGTTGCTGTACCCGTGAGGGGCGTTTGAGCATTTAAAAGGTGGAGTGGGACTTAAATGAACCGTTTTTATGAAAACGTTTCATTCCTAAATGTATTTTTTTACCTTATGACATGTTCTTCAAAGACGATTAAAACATAACGTGCTTCTCTCACACTTCTTCCCACAAACAAATCAAATTAAAAAATTCTCTCCTCAACAATTACCTACAATAGGGACATAGTCATTATGAGAGAGAGAGAGAGAGAGAGAGAGAGAGAGAGAGAGAGAGAGAGAGAGAGAGAGAGAGAGAGAGAGAGAGAGAGAATGCTTAATATAAACCAGTTTTCTGATGACACATTCATTCAGTGAGCAGCTAATCATATAAGCATTTTAATGTGGCCTATGCCGAGAGCAATTAACCGTGATGGGGTCCCAAACTGCATCCGATTCCCTATAAAGAGCACTACTTTGTACCAGGGCCCTATGGGGTAGTGCAGCACATAGGGAATATGGTGTTTTATACCCAAAGCAATTAACTATGATGTGAAAGTATTTCTGTGTTCTGTCTTGTCACATTACAGATGTAATGTTTCAGACAAATCCCTCATTATGGACCTCTGACTGACCTAGTCTGCATCCTGAATGCTTCCTCTTACCCCAAACAGCACACTACTTCTGACCAGGGACCAGGTTCTGCTCCAAAGCACCATGTAGGGGATAGGGTGCCATATGGGACATATACTAAAGTACTGGAGTACTAACCTCCCCTCCAATAGAACCTCCCCTCCAATAGAACCTCCCCTCCAATAGAACCTCCCCTCCAATAGAACCTCCCCTCCAATAGAACCTCCCCTCCTACATCACCTCCCCTCCAACAGCACCTCCCCTCCAATAGAACCTCCCCTCCAACAGCACCTCCCCTCCTACACCATCTCCCCTCCAACAACACCTCCCCTCCAATAGAACCTCCCCTCCAACAGCACCTCCCCTCCTACACCATCTCCCCTCCAACACCACCTCCCCTCCTACACCACCTCCCCTCCTACACCACCTCCCCTCCAACAACACCTCCCCTCCAACAGAACCTCCCCTCCTACAACACCTCCCCTCCAACAGAACCTACCCTCCAACAGAACCTACCCTCCAACACCACCTCCCCTCCTACACCATCTCCCCTCCAACAACACCTCCCCTCCAACACCACCTCCCCTCCAATAGAACCTCCCCTCCAATAGAACCTCCCCTCCAACACCACCTCCCCTCCAATAGAACCTCCCATCCAATAGAACCTCCCCTCCAACACCACCTCCCCTCCAATAGAACCTCCCCTCCAACAGCACCTCCCCTTCCACACCACCTCCCCTTCAACAACACCTCCTACACCACCTCCCCTCCAACTACACCACCTCCCCTCCAACAATACCTCCTACACCGCCTCCCCTCCAACAACACCTCCTACACCACCTCCCCTCCAACTACACCTTCTACACCACCTCCCCTCCTACAACATCTCCCCTCCTACACCACCTCCCCTCCAACTACACCTTCTACACCACCTCCCCTCCTACAACATCTCCCCTCCTACACCACCTCCCCTCCAACTACAAACTCATTACAGAAGACTGACACAGATATACACACACACTCACTTGCACTCAGCCAAATATTCCTGCTCGTCTCACAAAGCTGTTCCTCTGTGTGTTCACTTGCAAATGCTCGTTCCTCTCCACTCTTTCCCAGTTGCACACGCTTTCTCTCTGGCTGCCAACACACACACTCCTCTCTTTCCCATATACACACGCTTTCTCTCTGGCTGCCAACACCACACACACACTCCTCTCTTTCCCATATACACACGCTTTCTCTCTGGCTGCCAACACCACACACACACTCCTCTCTTTCCCACATACACACGCTTTCTGTCTGGCTGCCAACACCACACACACTCCTCTCTTTCCCATATACACACGCTTTCTCTCTGGCTGCCAACACCACACACACACTCCTCTCTTTCCCATATACACACGCTTTCTCTCTGGCTGCCAACACCACACACACACTCCTCTCTTTCCCATATACACACGCTTTCTCTCTGGCTGCCAACACCACACACACTCCTCTCTTTCCCATATACACACGCTTTCTCTCTGGCTGCCAACACCACACACACACTCCTCTCTTTCCCATATACACACGCTTTCTCTCTGGCTGCCAACACCACACACACACTCCTCTCTTTCCCATATACACACGCTTTCTCTCTGGCTGCCAACACACACACACACTCCTCTCTTTCCCATATACACACGCTTTCTCTCTGGCTGCCAACACCACACACACACTCCTCTCTTTCCCATATACACACGCTTTCTCTCTGGCTGCCAACACACACACACACTCCTCTCTTTCCCAGTTACACACGCTTTCTCTCTGGCTGCCAACACACACACACTCCTCTCTTTCCCATATACACACGCTTTCTCTCTGGCTGCCAACACACACACACTCCTCTCTTTCCCATATACACACGCTTTCTCTCTGGCTGCCAACACACACACACACTCCTCTCTTTCCCAGTTACACACGCTTTCTCTCTGGCTGCCAACACACACACACTCCTCTCTTTCCCATATACACACGCTTTCTCTCTGGCTGCCAACACACACACACTCCTCTCTTTCCCATATACACACGCTTTCTCTCTGGCTGCCAACACCACACACACACTCCTCTCTTTCCCACATACACACGCTTTCTCTCTGGCTGCCAACACCACACACACTCCTCCCACGGAATCTTTCCCTCTGTCCCTATTTCTCTTTTTATACTCCCTCTCTCTCTCTTTCTCTCTCTCTCCCCTTTTATATCCCCCTCTCTCTCTTTCTATATCCCCTCTCTCTCTCTCTCTCTCTCTAGCGCTCTCTCTCTAGCTCGCTCACTCTCTCTCTCTCTCTCTCTAGCTCTCTCTCTCTCTCTCTCTCTCTCTCTCTCTAGCTCTCTCTCTCTAGCTCTCTCTCTCTCTCTCTCTCTCTCTCTCTCTCTCTCTCTCTAGCTCTCTCTCTCTCTCTCTCTCTCTAGCTCTCTCTCTCTCTCTCTCTCTCTCTCTCTCTAGCTCTCTCTCTCTAACTCTCTCTCTCTCTAACTCTCTCTCTCTCTCTAGCTCTCTCTCTCTCTCTCTCTCTCTCTCTATCTCTCTCTCTCTCTCTAGATCTCTCTCTCTCTCTCTCTTGCTCTCTCACTGTTTATACCCTCTCTCTTTCTCTCTCTCTCTCCCCCTTTATATCCCCCTCTTTCTCTTTCTATATCCCCTCTCTCTCTCACTCTCTCTAGCTCTCTCTCTCTCTCTCTCTAGCTCTCTCTCTCTAGCTCGCTCACTCTCTCTCTCTCTCTAGCTCTCTCTCTCTGTCTCTCTCTCTCTCTAGCTCTCTCTCTCTCTAGCTCTCTCTCTCTCTCTAGCTATCTCTCTCTCTAGCTCTCTCTCTCTTTCTCTCTCTCTTGCTCTCTCACTGTTTATATCCCCCTGTCTCTTATCCCTCTCTCTCTCTTTCTGGGCTCTGGGCCCTGGTTCTAAACTGACAGAATCCTCTGCATGTCACCCCTGCTGTCACCAACGATATACAGTATCTGTAAAGAGCATTTGGAGAGTATTCAGACTACATGACACTTTCCGCATGTTGATACGTTGCAGCTTTATTCTAAAAAGGATTAAATAAACAAACGTCCTCATCAGGTTTCACACAAAACCCCAATATGACAAAACAAAAACAGTTTTTTTTTTAGAAGTGTTTTCACATTTATTAAAGATAAAAAAAGTATTCAGACCCTTTGCTATGAGACTCAACATTGAGCTCAAGTGCATCTGGTTTCCATTAATCATCCTTGAGATGTTTCTACAACTTGATTGGAGTCCACCTGTGGTTAATTAGATTGTTTGGACATGACTTGGAAAGATACACACCTGTCTATATAAGGTCCCACAGTTGACAGTGCATGTCAGAGCAAAAACCAAGACACAAAGTCAAAGGAATTGTCCGTAGAGTGCTGGATTGGGAACCAAAAAATGTCTGCTGCATTGAAGATCCCCAATAACACAGTGGACTCCATCATTCTTAATAAATGGAAGAAGTTTAGTACCCCCAGCACTCTTACTAGAGCTGACCAAGAACCTGATGGTCACTGACAGAGCTCCAGAGTTCCTCTGTGGAGATGGGAGAACCTTCCAGAAGGGCAACCGTCTCTGCAACACTCCACCAATCAGGCCTTTATGGTAGAGTGGCCAGACGGAAGCAACTCCTCAGTAAAAGGCACATGATAGACCTCTTGGAGCCAAAAGGCACCTAAAGGACTCTGACCACGAGAAACAATATTATCTGGTCTGATGAAACCAATAGCTCTTTGGCCTCAATGCCTGGTCTTCAACCTGATCGAACATCTCTAACCTGAATATAGTTGTGCAGTGATGCTCCCCATCCAACCTTACAGAGATTGAGAGGATTTGCAGAGAGGAATGGGAGAAACACCCCAAATACAGGTGTACCAAGATTGCAGGTTCATACCCAAGAAGACTCAAGGTTGTAATCTCTGCCAAAGGTGCTTCAACTAACTATTGTATAAAGGGTCTGAATACTTACGTAAATGAAATATTTCAGTTATTTCTAAAAACCTGTTTTTGCCCTTGTCATTATGGGGTATTGTGCTGTCATTATGGAGGTATTGTGATGTCATAATGGGGTATTGCAATGTCATTTTGGGGTATTGTGATGTCATAATGGGGTATTGCAATGTCATTATGGGGTATTGTTTGTAGATTGATATGAAGGGGGAAAAACAATTTTGTTTCAACAAAGTACTGAGTAAAGTACTTATTTTTTTAAATTTGCAAAGATTTCTAAAAAACAGTTTATGCTTTGTCATTATGGGGTATTGTGTGTATATTGATGAGGAACAAAACAATTCAATCCATTTTATAATAAGTCTGTAAAGTAACAAAATGTGGAAAGAGTCAAGGGGTCTGAATACTTTCCAAACACACTGTATATACTGTATTATTCACTAGACGAATGACAGGGGGCGTCGCTCTGAAGTCACTGTCCACCGTTATGATACTCGTCATAAAAGACAGCCCCGGGAATTTGGGGATTTACAGTATTACATTTTGTTTGGGTTTCTGATCAGTTCATATAGTACTATGTACTGTGGGAACACTAACCACTAGACAGGTAGCCTGGTGGTTAGAGCAGGTAGCCTTGTGGTTAGAGCAGGTAGCCTGGTGGTTAGAGCAGGTAGCCTGGTGGTTAGAGGGGGGAGGCAGGTAGCCTGGTGGTTAGAGCAGGTAGCCTGGTGGTTAGAGGGGGAGGCAGGTAGCCTAGTGGTTAGAGCAGGTAGCCTAGTGTTTAGAGCAGGTAGCCTGGTGGTTAGAGCAGGTAGCCTGGTGGTTAGAGCAGGTAGCCTAGTGGTTAGAGGGGGGAGGCAGGTAGTCTAGTGGTTAGAGTAGGTAGCCTAGTGTTTAGAGCAGGTAGCCTGGTGGCTAGAGAAGATAGCCTGGTGGTTAGAGCAGGTAGCCTGGTGGCTAGAGCAGGTAGCCTAGTGGTTAGAGCAGGTAGTCTAGTGGTTAGAGCAGGTAGCCTGGTGGTTAGAGCAGGTAGCCTAGTGGTTAGAGCAGGTAACGTGGTGGTTAGAGCAGGTAGCTTGGTGGTTAGAGCAGGTAGCCTAGTGGTTAGAGCAGGTAGCCTGGTGGTTAGAGGGGGAGGGAGGTAGCCTGGTTGTTAGAGCAGGTAGCCTAGTGTTTAGAGCAGGTCGCCTGGTGGTTAGAGGGGGGAGGCAGGTAACCTGGTGGTTAGAGCAGTTAGCCTGGTGGTTAGAGCAGGTAGCCTAGTGGTTAGAGCAGGTAGCCTGGTGGTTAGAGCAGATAGCCGGGGGAGGCAGGTAGCCTGGTGGTTAGAGCAGGTAGCCTGGTGGTTAGAGGGGGGAGGCAGGTAGCCTGGTGGCTAGAGCAGGTAGCCTGGTGGTTAGAGCAGGTAGCCTAGTGTTTAGAGCAGGTAGCCTAGAGGGAGGAGTGTTTAGAGCAGGTAGCCTGTTGGTTAGAGGGGGAGGCAGGTAGCCTGGTGGGTAGAGCAGGTAGCCTAGTGTTTAGAGCAGGTCACCTGGTGGTTAGAGGGGGGATGCAGGTAGCAAGGTGGTTAGAGCAGGTAGCCTAGTGTTTAGAGCAGGTAGCCTAGTGTTTAGAGCAGGTAGCCTGGTGGTTAGAGCAGGTAGCCTGGTGTTTAGAGCAGGTGGCCTGGTGGTTAAAGGCGGGATGCAGGTAGCCTGGTGGTTAGAGCAGGTAGCCTAGTGGTTAGAGGGGGAGGCAGGTAGCCTATTGGTTAGAGCAGGTAGCCTAGTGGTTAGAGGGGGGAGGCAGGTAGCCTGGTGGTTAGAGCAGGTAGCCTGGTGGTTAGAGGGGGGAGGCAAGTAGTCTGGTGGTTATAGGGGGGAGGCAGGTAGCCTAGTGGATAGAGGGGGGAGGCAGGTAGCCTGGTGGTTAGAGGGGTGAGGCAGGTAGCCTCCCGGCTGAGGAAGACAGGAATCACAATAGTCCCACTCTCACGGCCGAGGAAGACAGGAATCACAATAGTCCCACTCTCACGGCCGAGGAAGACAGGAATCACAATAGTCCCACTCTCCCGGCCGAGGAAGACAGGAATCACAATAGTCCCACTCTCCCGGCCGAGGAAGACAGGAATCACAATAGTCCCACTCTCCCGGCCGAGGAAGACAGGAATCACAATAGTCCCACTCTCCCGAGCGAGGAAGACTGGAATCACAATAGTCCCACTCTCCCGGCTGAGGAAGACAGGAATCACAATAATCCCACTCTCCCGGCTGAGGAAGACAGGAATCACAATAGTCCCACTCTCCCGGCTGAGGAAGACAGGAATCACAATAATCCCACTCTCCCGGCTGAGGAAGACAGGAATCACAATAGTCCCACTCTCCCGGCCGAGGAAGACAGGAATCACAATAGTCCCACTCTCCCGGCTGAGGAAGACAGGAATCACAATAGTCCCACTCTCCCGGCCGAGGAAGACAGGAATCACAATAGTCCCACTCTCCCGGCTGAGGAAGACAGGAATCACAATAGTCCCACTCTCCCGGCTGAGGAAGACTGTAATACACAGCCTTTCTGGAGAGGGAGGCCAAACTATTGGCAAATGGATTGTCTCTGGGCTCACCTGTAGAAGCCGAGGGATTTCATGTTCTTCACCTTCTCAGACTCGTAGGGTCTAATCCCAAATTGCACCCTATTCCCTACATGTAGTGCACTACCCTACAGGCCCAGATAAAAACAAATGAGTGTACTACATGGTGGACAGGGTTCACTTGGGGATGTGCCCATGTGCCCAGGCTGCCGATCGATCCAGCCAGTCTAGAGGATCCCTCAGGCACCCGTCTGCGTTCAGGGGAGCCTCGCTCCAGCCTCTCTCTGTGTGTGTGTGTGTGTGTGTGTGTGTGTGTGTGTGTGTGTGTGTGTGTGTGTGTGTGTGTGTGTGTGTGTGTGTGTGTGTGTGTGTGTGTGTGTGTGTGCGTGCGTGCGTGTGTGTGTGTGTGTGTGTGTGTGTGGTGTGTGTGTGGTGTGTGTGTGTGTGGTGTGTGTGTGTGTGTGTGTGGTGTGTGTGTGTGTGTGTGTGTGTGTGTGTGTGTGTGTGTGTGTGTGTGTGTGTGTGTGTGTGTGTGTGTGTGTGTGGTGTGTGTGTGTGTGGTGTGTGTGTGTGTGTGGTGTGTGTGTGTGTGCCATCTGCGTTCAGGGGAGCTTTTCTCTCCAGACTCTTCAGGGAGTTAGCAAGGCTGAAGAGTATTTACACTGGAGAAGAGAGGAAAATGAAATATTTTTTAAAGCCCTGCTCTCGCTAAATTTAATCAATTCTTATAGCAGCTGCCTCAGTGGTTGCAATTTTCCTGCTCACTGTCGGAGCTCAAGAGAGAGGATGAAACACTTTTGAGGATATTTTTTTATATATATTTTTTGAAGACAATTACAGTGTGGAGTAGTGGAAGTGTTTACCAGTTTGACCTGAGATTTGAGACGAAGCAGAGCGGAGATCAAAACGACTATTTCCTCAAGTCACGCTGCCGTTGTCACGGCAATAAACACAATAGAAGAAGAGTTCGTCATTAGGAAGAGTCAGAAGTCTCCATGAATCCTAATTCATTAAAGGTGGTACACTATTTCCTCAAGTCACGCTGCCGTTGTCACGGCAATAAACACAATAGAAGAAGAGTTCGTCATCAGGAAGAGTCAGAAGTCTCCATGAACCCTAATTCATTAAAGGTGGTACACTATTTCCCATAGGACGCTGATGCACTAAATAGGGAATAGGTTGCCATTTGGGACTCAAGCCATAATGGACTACTCCTTAATAACATGTATATAATATAGACACTGTTGAGTAGCGTAGAGAACCCGTTTGTCTCATCGGAGACAAACTCCTGCAATTAGTTCTGATAATTAGTGGTCTGAGTGTATCTGATTAAGATGAGAGATGTCCCTTGGACTAATTAAATAATATGTGACGTCAGTCTATATTGATTTTAGTCACCCCACTCCCACATAATGACTTACATAAAGTGGTGATCATTCATGCTGTATTGTGACAAAGACTGTGTCCCAAATGACAACATTTTGTCTTTATAGTGCACTTCTGTTCATCAGGGCCCACTGGGCTGCAAAGAACTTCATCGTTGAAAATCCAAAATGATCACGAAAAAGACATCAGGATAGTTATTTGTTTGGGATTGCTGCATCTGATGTTATTTTCCTTACGATAAAAGAGGAAACAAGTCTATCCCAGAGGCCTTCAAACTTTTGACAATTCCCCCAAAATATTAAAAACTATTAGAATAAGTGTCACTGACCTCACCAATATGGCAGCACCCAAAGACTTCAGTATCACTGACCCCACCAATATGGCAGCACCCAAAGACTTCAGTATCACTGACCTCACCAATATGGCAGCACCCAAAGACTTCAGTATCACTGACCTCACCAATATGGCACCACCCAAAGACTTCAGTATCACTGACCTCACCAATATGGCAGCACCCAAAGACTTCAGTATCACTGACCTCACCAATATGGCACCACCCAAAGACTTCAGTATCACTCACCTCACCAATATGGCAGCACCCAAAGACTTCAGTATCACTGACCTCACCAATATGGCAGCACCCAAAGACTTCAGTATCACTGACCCCACCAATATGGCAGCACCCAAAGACTTCAGTATCACTGACCTCACCAATATGGCAGCACCCAAAGACTTCAGTATCACTGACCTCACCAATATGGCAGCACCCAAAGACTTCAGTATCACTGACCTCACCAATATGGCAGCACCCAAAGACTTCAGTATCACTGACCTCACCAATATGGCAGCACCCAAAGACTTCAGTATCACTGACCTCACCAATATGGCAGCACCCAAAGACTTCAGTATCACTGACCTCACCAATATGGCAGCACCCAAAGACTTCAGTATCACTGACCCCACCAATATGGCAGCACCCAAAGACTTCAGTATCACTGACCTCACCAATATGGCAGCACCCAAAGACTTCAGTATCACTGACCTCACCAATATGGCAGCACCCAAAGACTTCAGTATCACTGACCTCACCAATATGGCAGCACCCAAAGACTTCAGTATCACTGACCTCACCAATATGGCAGCACCCAAAGACTTCAGTATCACTGACCTCACCAATATGGCAGCACCCAAAGACTTCAGTATCACTGACCTCACCAATATGGCAGCACCCAAAGACTTCAGTATCACTGACCTCACCAATATGGCAGCACCCAAAGACTTCAGTATCACTGACCTCACCAATATGGCAGCACCCAAAGACTTCAGTATCACTGACCTCACCAATATGGCAGCACCCAAAGACTTCAGTATCACTGACCTCACCAATATGGCAGAACCTGAAGACTTCAGTACCACTGACCTCACCAATATGGCAGAATCCGAAGACTTCAGTATGGCTGACCTCACCAATATGGCAGAACCTGAAGACCTGAAGACTTCAGTATGGCTGACCTCACCAATATGGCAGAAGTTGAAGACCTGAAGACTTCAGTATGGCTGACCTCACCAATATGGCAGAACCTGAAGACCTGAAGACTTCAGTATGGCTGACCTCACCAATATGGCAGAAGTTGAAGACCTGAAGACTTCAGTATGGCTGAACTCACCAATATGACAGAACCTGAAGACCTGAAGACTTCAGTATGGCTGACCTCACCAATATGACAGAACCTGAAGACCTGAAGACTTCAGTATGGCTGACCTCACCAATATGGCAGAACCTGAAGACCTGAAGACTTCAGTATGGCTGACCTCACCAATATGGCAGAAGTTGAAGACCTGAAGACTTCAGTATGGCTGAACTCACCAATATGACAGAACCTGAAGACCTGAAGACTTCAGTATGGCTGACCTCACCAATATGACAGAACCTGAAGACCTGAAGACTTCAATATGGCTGACCTCACCAATATGGCAGAACCTGAAGACCTGAAGACTTCAGTATGGCTGACCTCACCAATATGACAGAATCCGAAGACTTCAGTATGGCTGACCTCACCAATATGGCAGCACTTGGAGTCCTGAAGACTTCAGTATAGCTGACCTCACCAATATGGCAGCACATGAAGACCTGAAGACTTCAGTATAGCTGACCTCACCAATATGGCAGCACATGAAGACCTGAAGACTTCAGTATGGCTGACCTCACCAGTTTTTGCAGAACCTGAAGACCTGAAGACTTCAGTATATCCATCGTTCTAAATATATTTTGCAGGAGGGATGTGACCTTGTATCCCTCTGAATATTTTAACTAAAGAAATATTAGAGTTACATCTGATTGAACCTCATGACCTGTATCCAAGGTCACCTCCCAGCGAGAGGGTTAGCGTCTGAATACGTGCTACTGCATGTTACCAACAATCCCTAAAGGCGACCAAAAAGCAACACATACATTGTAATCTTTCCTTTTCGCTGTGCACGGGGTTGAAATTAAGTTCATGTGCTTACATTATTCATTAGCGATTTGATGTATCGTGTTAAAAACCAATCCCTTGGAAGAGAATGTGATTCGAACAGAGAAACAGTTGGCAGAGGTTTTGCTCCAGCCCACACACACATCTCACTGAGTAAAAGTCTGTATTTTCTCTGGGAACACAAGAAAGCAAAGTTCCTGATTTCTTTAAAAAAAAATTATGCCTGACCTCACCATTATGGCAGAACCTGTAGACTTCATTATCACTGACCTCACCAATATGGCAGAACCTGAAGACTTCAGTATCACTGACCTCACCAATATGGCAGAACCTGAAGACTTCAGTATCACTGACCTCACCAATAAGGCAGAACCTGTAGACTTCAGTATCACTGACCTCACCAATATGGCAGAACCTGTAGACTTCAGTATCACTGACCTCACCAATATGGCAGCACCCGAAGACTTCAGTATCACTGACCTCACCAATATGGCAGAACCTGAAGACTTCAGTATCACTGACCTCACCAATATGGCAGCACCCGAAGACTTCAGTATCACTGACCTCACCAATATGGCAGAACCTGAAGACTTCAGTATCACTGACCTCACGAATATGGCAGAACCTGTAGACTTCAGTATCACTGACCTACAAAAAAAGATGCCTGTTAGTTTGTTATATCTGTATTTTTAAGGATATTAAATAATGAGATAACAATACGATGGTAATGGGTCTCACATGTTCATTGATATAGAGACATGCCCTGATTACGTCCTATGAAGAACTCAGGGTGCTCTGAGATTCAGTTTGATGAAGTTGTTCAACTGAATAAACTGTGGCAGTACACAACAAAGCATTATACCAAAATACTGACCAACAGAAACGAAACGAAAACAGATAAATGAAAAAATACAGAATAGAATTATCATAGTTTGAGAGATTATTATACATCTTGTTCTCTTCTTAATTTGAGAGATTATTAGATTAGCAGGCTACTCATATTTAGAATCTTTGTCCCAAATGGCAGTTTGTTCCCTACGTAGTGCCCTAGTTTTGACCAGCGCCCTATGGCAGTTTATTCCCTACGTAGTGCCCTAGTTTTGACCAGCTCCCTATGGCAGTTTATTCCCTATGTAGTGCCCTAGTTTTGACCTTCTACCGATGGCAGTTTTTTCCCTTCCTAGAGCCCTAGTTTTGACCAGCGCCCTATGGCAGTTTATTCCCTTCCTAGAGCCCTAGTTTTGACCAGCGCCCTATGGCAGTTTATTCCCTTCCTAGAGCCCTAGTTTTGACCAGCGCCCTATGGGGAAATGGGAGCCTTTTGGGACTCCATGATTCGTCTCTCTGTTGACCTCATTACAATGCGGCTGATTAGTCCAGAAGTGCAGAATGTGACGGACCAGCAGATCAATAAGAATCACCATGTCAGCATCACACAAGGGCACTGTCTCAAAAGGCACCCTAATCCACATGGACTCCGGGTCAAAATCAGTGCGCTACATAGGGAACAGGGTGCCACTTTAGGACTGTGTTTTAAGGACGCCACGTCCGTCGTTTGACAAGAGGACACGACGTCGCTTGACCTCACTCTGCTCTGCATACTCATAGGCTACGTGTGTTCATTAATTCATCGGACCAATCAGCTCGTCTCCTGTTTTGAACGTGGCGGTCTGGGAGAGGCTGTGACCTCCATGTTCGTGTTTAGGTGAAGTGGGAGAGGGGTCAAGGGTCAGGGGTCAGCCTGAGGGCAGGAGTTAGACAAAACCTACTATCGTCTCGGATGTGTGTGTGTGTGTGTGTGTGTGTGTGTGTGTGTGTGTGTGTGTGTGTGTGTGTGTGTGTGTGTGTGTGTGTGTGAGTGTGTGTGTGCTTGTATTTATCTGTTTTTGTTTGTGTGTGTGTCTGTGTGTGTGTGCTTGTGTGTGTTCATGTCATGTGTGTGTGTGTAACGTTTGTGTGTGTGTCACGTGTGTCACGTGTGTCACGTGTGTGTGTGCTTGTATTTATCTGTGTTTGTCTGTGTGTGTGTCCGGTGTGTGACTATGCCTCTATGTAATCCTTGTCTTCATGTCCTCATGCTAATTGTAAATGTATGAATAAATTAATGCCTTAACCTAGAAGAGCTTTAAATATTGATCCTATCATGTGTTTTCTTTCTTTCTTATTATTTCCTTATTTGAGTGATTTCCTTTACTGTGATTCGGTGAACCTCCTTTTGAGTGTTTGTCTCATTGTGTGAGTGACTATGTCTATCAGTCACCTGAGCAGGTTTACGAGCTGCATGAAGGCATCTCAGACATGGTTCAGGAGAGTTAAGCCATCAATGGAAGAGGACAGAGGGGAGACGGGACAGGATTAGTGTGACCCTGCTCGGGATGAAGAGCCCGAACGGAACGACCCTGCTCGGGATGAGGAGCCCGAACGGAATGACCCGGCTCAGGATGAGGAGCCCGAACGGAACGACCCTGCTCGGGATGAGGAGCCCGAACGGAACGACCCGGCTCGGGATGAAGAGCCCGAACGGAACGACCCTGCTCGGGATGAGGAGCCCGAACGGAACGACCCTGCTCGGGATGAATAACCCGAACGGAACGACCCGGCTCGGGATGAAGAGCCCGAATGGAACGACCCGGCTCGGGATGAGGAGCCGAACGACGTGTGAGGGTGTACCAACGGTTTCCGGTACGATGCCATTGCTGATAAAGCTGTATCCTCTAAACGTGGCCGGCTACGACGAGACTGCAGAGGCAGCGACAACCCCTTCAGAATTCCATGACTGCCGAGGTGGACAAACGCCCCGTGTCAAACTACCGTGGACACTAGCGTGTAGGAGGTGTGAGTGAGCCCAGTCCTTGTGTTCTGTGTTTATCCTGTAAACACATTAATACTAAGATACTAAATAACCACTGACACACTGACTGTATACCTCCTGCCTGTTCTACTGGGATCAAAGCAATGTTGGTGTGTGTGTGTGTGTGTGTGTGTGTCTGTCTGTGTGTGTGTCTGTGTATCTGTCTGTAGTGGTTTCTTTGCAGCAACTCGACCATGATGGTCTGATTCACGTCTCCTCTGAACAGTTGATGTTGAGATGTGTCTGTTACTTGAACTCTGTGAAGTATTTATTTGGGCTGCAATCTGAGGTGCAGTTAACTGAGGTGAACGTGTCCTCTGCAGCAGAGGTACCTCTGGGTCTTCCTTTCCTGTGTCGGTCCTCATGAGAGCCAGTTTCATCATACCACAGCAGAGGTACCTCTGGGTCTTCCTTTCCTGTGGCGGTCCTCATGAGAGCCAGTTTCATCATACCACAGCAGAGGTACCTCTGGGTCTTCCTTTCCTGTGTCGGTCCTCATGAGAGCCAGTTTCATCATACCACAGCAGAGGTACCTCTGGGTCTTCCCTTTCCTGTGTCAGTCCTCATGAGAGCCAGTTTCATCATAGCCCTTGATGGTTTTTGCGACTGCACTTGAAGAAACTTCCAAAGTTCTTGACATTTTCCGGATTGACTGACCTTGTCTTAAAGTAATGATGGACTGTTGTTTCTCTTTGCTTATTTGAGCTGTTCTTGCCATAATATGGACTTGGTCTTTTACCAAATAGGAATATCTTCTGTATATCACCCCTACCTTGTCACAACGCAACTGATTGTCTCAAACTCATTAAAAAGGCCAGAAGTTCCACAAATTAACTCTTAACGAGGCACACATGTAAATTGAAATGCATTCCAGATGACTATCTCATGAAGCTGGTTGAGAGAATGCCGAGAGTGTGCAAAGCTGTCATCAAGGCAAAGGTCCTATTTTGATTTGTTTAACAGTTTTTTGGTTGCTACATGATTCCATATGTGCTATTTCATAGTTTTGATGTCTTCACTATTATTC
>NW_027010322.1:325967-363467 GCF_036934945.1 Oncorhynchus masou masou
TAACCCTTAACCTAACCCTTATCCTAACCCTTATTCTAACCCTCATCCTAACCCTTATTCTAACCCTTATCCTAACCCTTATTCTAACCCTTATCCTAACCCTTATCCTAACCCTTATCCTAACCCTTATTCTGACCCTTATCCTAACCCTTATCCTAACCCTTATTCTAACCCTTTTCCTAACCCTCATCCTAACCCTTATTCTAACCCTTATCCTAACCCTTATCCTAACCCTTATTCTAACCCTTATCCTAAACCCTTATTCTAACCATTATCCTAACCCTTATTCTAACCCTTATTCTAACCCTTATCCTAACCCTCATCCTAACCCTTTTTCTAACCCTTATCCTAACCCTTATGCTAACCCTTATCCTAACCCTTATGCTAACCCTTATCCTAACCCTTATCCTAACCCTTATGCTAACCCTTATCCTGACCCTCATCCTAAACCTTATGCTAACCCTTATCCTGACCCTCATCCTAACCCTTATTCTAACCCTTATCCTAACCCTTATCCTAACCCTTATCCTAACCCTTATTCTGACCCTTATCCTAACCCTTATCCTAACCCTTATTCTAACCCTTTTCCTAACCCTCATCCTAACCCTTATTCTAACCCTTATCCTAACCCTTATCCTAACCCTCATCCTAAACCTTATGCTAACCCTTATCCTGACCCTCATCCTAACCCTTATTCTAACCCTTATCCTAACCCTTATCCTAACCCTTATTCTAACCCTTATCCTAAACCCTTATTCTAACCATTATCCTAACCCTTATTCTAACCCTTATTCTAACCCTTATCCTAACCCTTATCCTAACCCTTATGCTAACCCTTATCCTAACCCTTATGCTAACCCTTATCCTAACCCTTATCCTAAACCTTATGCTAACCCTTATCCTGACCCTCATCCTAACCCTTATTCTAACCCTTATCCTAACCCTTATCCTAACCCTTAGCCTAACCCTTATCCTAACCCTCATCCTAAACCTTATTCTAACCCTTATCCTAAACCCTTATTCTAACCATTATCCTAACCCTTATTCTAACCCTTATTCTAACCCTTATCCTAACCCTTATCC
This sequence comes from Oncorhynchus masou masou, assembly GCF_036934945.1. Lineage (NCBI taxonomy): Eukaryota > Metazoa > Chordata > Actinopteri > Salmoniformes > Salmonidae > Oncorhynchus > Oncorhynchus masou. The sequence goes on from NW_027010322.1 coordinate 327,051, forward strand.
TAACCCTTATGCTAACCCTTATCCTAACCCTTATGCTAACCCTTATCCTAACCCTTATCCTAAACCTTATGCTAACCCTTATCCTGACCCTCATCCTAACCCTTATTCTAACCCTTATCCTAACCCTTATCCTAACCCTTATCCTAACCCTTAGCCTAACCCTTATCCTAACCCTCATCCTAAACCTTATTCTAACCCTTATCCTAACCCTTATCCTAACCCTTATGCTAACCCTTATCCTAATCCTTATCCTAACCTTAGCAAGCAGTTTCTTATCAACATATAATTTGTTTGGTATTATGACCATCTGTAGAGCTGCTAGTAGGACAGACACTGCCCTCATAGACAAGCCCTCTGATTGCTTATCAACCCCCTCAAAGACAAGCCCTCTGATTGGTTAATAACCCCCCCCTCAAAGACAAGCCCTCTGATTGGTTATTAACCCCCCCCCCCCCCCCCCATAGACAAACCCTCTGTTTGGTTATTAACACCCCTCATAGATAAGCCCTCTGATTGGTTATTAAACACCCCCTCATAGACAAGCCCTCTGATTGGTTATTAACACCCCTCATAGACAAGCCCTCTGATTGGTTATTAACCCCCTTATAGACAAGCCCTCTGATTGGTTATTAACCCCCTCATAGACAAGCCCTCTGATTGGTTATTAACACCCCCTCATAGACAAGCCCTCTGATTGGTTATTAAGCACCCCCTCATAAACAAGCCCTCTGATTGGTTATTAAACACCCCCTCATAGACTAGCCCTTTGATTGGTTATTAACCCATCTAGTATTCTCTCTAAAATGCATTTTGAAGCCATTTGCTGGAAGGTGACATAGACAAAGAAGTATCAAAGGTGTAGCTGGAGGCTTTAGTTATTTTCTAGGTGTGGAAGGAGAACATTGTACGACATTATGTTGACTCATCTTGTTTTTCAACCACAGCAATAAAGAACTTGTCATCTACCCATCATCGTCAACCCCTCAACGTGTCTAAAACCCAGAGGTCGTATCGTTCAACTGTATTCTTGTTTTATTATGTTTTATCGAACCTTTATGGTCTCAGGGAGTCATAGCGAGACCAAGGTCTCTTTTACAGATGAGCCCTGAAACGTTGACTTTGTCCTTCCTTGTTTTAAATTTCAACCCAGAACATGTGTTAGACATGGTAGCCTTGGCAACATCCTCCTCACATATAGCAACTTGCTGGAGTTCATGATAAAGTCTGACTGTGTAGAAACAGTAACTATAACAGTCTAACTGTGTAGAAACAGTAACTATAACAGTCTAACTGTGTAGAAACAGTAACTATAACAGTCTAACTGTGTAGAAACAGTAACTATAACAGTCTAACTGTGTAGAAACAGTAACTATAACAGTCTAACTGTGTAGAAACAGTAACTATAACAGTCTAACTGTGTAGAAACAGTAACTATAACAGTCTAACTGTGTAGAAACAGTAACTATAACAGTCTAACTGTGTATTATGTGAAACAGTAACTTTAATAGTCTGACTGTGTAGAAACAGTAACTATAACAGTCTAACTGTGTAGAAACAGTAACTATAACAGTCTAACTGTGTAGAAACAGTAACTATAACAGTCTAACTGTGTAGAAACAGTAACTATAACAGTGTGACTGTGTAGAAACAGTAACTATAACAGTCTAACTGTGTAGAAACAGTAACTATAACAGTCTAACTGTGTAGAAACAGTAACTATAACAGTCTAACTGTGTATTATGTGAAACAGTAACTTTAATAGTCTGACTGTGTAGAAACAGTAACTATAACAGTCTAACTGTGTAGAAACAGTAACTATAACAGTCTAACTGTGTAGAAACAGTAACTATAACAGTGTGACTGTGTAGAAACAGTAACTATAACAGTCTAACTGTGTAGAAACAGTAACTATAACAGTGTGACTGTGTAGAAACAGTAACTATAACAGTCTAACTGTGTAGAAACAGTAACTATAACAGTTTAACTGTGTAGAAACAGTAACTATAACAGTCTAACTCTGTATTATGTGGAAACAGTAACTGTAATAGTCTAACTGTGTAGAAACAGTAACTATAACAGTCTAACTGTGTAGAAACAGTAACTATAACAGTCTAACTCTGTATTATGTAGAAACAGTAACTCTAACAGTCTAACTGTGTATTATGTGGAAACAGTAACTGTAATAGTCTACCCCTCGTGTCAGGATTTGGCCAGGGTTGTTCCGGGTTTTGGTCAGTAGATGTCCCCATTGTGCTTTTTGTCCCTATGTTTTTCCCTTGATCCCCATTATTATTTGCACCTGTGTCTCGTTTCCCCTGATTGTATTTAAACCCTTTGTTTCCCTCAGTTCTGTGCTCTGTGTTTGTATGTTAGCACCCTGCCCTAGTGTTCTGTGTGCTCTTGTCGATTCCGGGTGAAGTTCTTGTGGTATTCTGTTTTTTGTTTTTGTTTATTTTTGGTGAGTTTCTTTTGAGGTCTTTTTGTGTTTTTCCTACCACCTTTTGGATTTGCCATTTTTTGTATTTTAGGATTTTTTCTTTATTAAATACACCGTCTTAAGTACTGCTGTGTCTGCCTCATCTTCTGGGTTCTGCTGTCTATTCGTGGCTCAGTTGGTTAAGTGACTGTTTCTCACTCCGGAGACCCAGGTTCGAAACCGGGTCCTGACACCTCGTGTAGTTACTCTGCCTTCAGTCTTACCTTGGGCGGCAGGTAGCCTTGTTGTTAGAATCTTGGGCCAGTAACCGAAAGGTTGCTAGATCAAATCCACGAGCTGACAAGGTAAAAATATGTTGTTCTTCTCCTAAACAAGGCAGTCAATCCACTGTTCCTAAGGTGTCATTGTAAATGAGAATGTGTTCTTAACTGACCTGCCTAGTTAAATGAAGGTTAATTAAAAACCTTGGGTCAGTCTGGCTTCTGATGGTGTGCCCTGGACAGGCCCCGGCAGGAGGGGGGAGGAGGGGCGTGGCCTGGACAGGCCCCGGCAGGAGGGGGAGGAGGGGCGTGGCCTGGACAGGCCCCGGCAGGAGGGGGGAGGAGGGGCGTGGCTGGCCTCCCAACCAGTCCCAGGCTGCATCCAAATGGAACCTTATTCTCTATTTAGTGCTCTGATGTTGACTGACTAGGGTCCAGACTGACTAGGGTCCAGACTGACTAGGGTCCAGACTGACTAGGGCCCAGACTGACTAGGGCCCATGATGACTAGGGTCCAGACTGACTAGGGTCCAGACTGACTAGGGTCCAGACTGACTAGGGCCCAGACTGACTAGGGCCCAGACTGACTAGGGCCCATGATGACTAGGGTCCAGACTGACTAGGGTCCAGACTGACTAGGGTCCAGGCTGACTAGGGTCCAGGCTGACTAGGGTCCAGACTGACTAGGGCCCAGACTGACTAGGGTCCAGACTGACTAGGGTCCAGACTGACTAGGGTCCAGGCTGACTAGGGTCCAGGCTGACTAGGGTCCAGGCTGACTAGGGTCCAGGCTGACTAGGGTCCAGACTGACTAGGGCCCAGACTGACTAGGGCCCAGACTGACTAGGGCCCAGACTGACTAGCGCCCAGGCTGACTAGGTTCCAGGCTGACTAGAGTCCAGGATGACTAGAGTCCAGGCTGACTAGGGTCCAGGCTGACTAGAGTCCAGGATGACTAGAGTCCAGGCTGACTAGGGTCCAGGCTGACTAGAGTCCAGGATGACTAGAGTCCAGACTGACTAGGGCCCAGACTGACTAGGGCCCATGATGACTAGGGCCCAGACTGACTAGGGCCCAGACTGACTAGGGCCCAGACTGACTAGGGCCCAGACTGACTAGGGCCCATGATGACTAGGGTCCAGACTGACTAGGGCCCAGACTGACTAGGGTCCAGACTGACTAGCGCCCAGGCTGACTAGGGTCCAGGCTGACTAGGGTCCAGACTGACTAGAGCCCAGACTGACTAGGGCCCAGACTGACTAGGGCCCAGACTGACTAGGGCCCAGACTGACTAGGGTCCAGACTGACTAGGGTCCAGACTGTCTAGGGCCCAGACTGACTAGGGCCCAGACTGACTAGGGCCCAGACTGACTAGGGCCCAGGCTGACTAGGGCCCAGGCTAACTAGGGCCCATGATGACTAGGGTCCAGGCTGACTAGGGTCCAGACTGACTAGGGTCCAGACTGACTAGGGTCCAGACTGACTAGGGTCCAGGCTGACTAGAGCCCAGGATGACTAGGGTCCAGGATGACTAGAGCCCAGGATGACTAGAGCCCAGGATGACTAGGGTCCAGGATGACTAGAGCCCAGGATGACTAGAGCCCAGGATGACTAGAGCCCAGGATGACTAGAGCCCAGGATGACTAGGGTCCAGACTGACTAGAGCCCAGGATGACTAGGGTCCAGACTGACTAGGGTCCAGGATGACTAGGGTCCAGACTGACTAGAGCCCAGGATGACTAGGGTCCAGACTGACTAGAGCCCAGGATGACTAGGGTCCAGACTGACTAGAGCCCAGGATGACTAGAGCCCAGGATGACTAGAGCCCAGGATGACTAGGGTCCAGACTGACTAGAGCCCAGGATGACTAGGGTCCAGACTGACTAGGGTCCAGGATGACTAGGGTCCAGACTGACTAGAGCCCAGGATGACTAGGGTCCAGACTGACTAGAGCCCAGGATGACTAGGGTCCAGGATGACTAGGTTCCAGACTGACTAGGGTCCAGACTGACTAGAGCCCAGGATGACTAGGGTCCAGGATGACTAGGGTCCAGGCTGACTAGGGTCCAGACTGACTAGGGTCCAGGCTGACTAGGGCCCATGATGACTAGGGTCCAGGCTGACTAGGTTACAGACTGACTAGGGTCCAGACTGACTAGGGTCCAGACTGACTAGAGTCCAGGCTGACTAGGTTACAGACTAATTAGGTTACAGACTGACTAGGGTCCAGACTGACTAGGGTCCAGGCTGACTAGGGTCCAGACTGACTAGGTTCCAGACTAATTAGGTTACAGACTGACTAGAGTCCAGGCTGACTAGGTTACAGACTAATTAGGTTACAGACTGACTAGGGTCCAGACTGACTAGGGTCCAGGCTGACTAGGGTCCAGACTGACTAGGTTCCAGACTGACTAGGTTCCAGACTGACTAGGGTCCAGACTGACTAGAGTCCAGGCTGACTAGGTTACAGACTAATTAGGTTACAGACTGACTAGGGTCCAGGCTGACTAGGGCCCATGATGACTAGGGTCCAGGATGACTAGGGTCCAGACTGACTAGGGTCCAGGCTGACTAGGGTCCAGGCTGACTAGGGTCCAGGCTGACTAGGTTCCAGACTGACTAGGGTCCAGACTGACTAGGGTCCAGACTGACTAGAGTCCAGGCTGACTAGGTTACAGACTAATTAGGTTACAGACTGACTAGGGTCCAGACTGACTAGGGTCCTGGCTGACTAGGGTCCAGACTGACTAGGTTCCAGACTGACTAGGTTCCAGACTGACTAGGGTCCATGCTGACTAGGGTCCAGGCTGACTAGGTTCCAGACTGACTAGGGTCCAGACTGACTCTGCAGTGCAGTGGTGGATTCAGGTATAGGTGACATGGGCGCCCACACAGGGCGGCATCTTTCCGGGGTGACCTCATCCCATAATCTAAGCTCGATGCCCTCAATCTCGCACAAATCTTCAATGAACCCACCAGGTACAACCACTAATCCGTAAACACGGGCACCCTCATTGATGTCATCCTTACCAACTTGCCTTCCAAATTCACCTCTTCTGTTTTCATCCAAGATCTCAGCGATCACTGCCTCATTGCCTGCACCCGTAATGGGTCTGCGGTCAAACGACCACCCCTCATCACTGTCAAACGCTCCCTAAAACAATTCAGCGAGCAGGCCTTTCTAATCGACCTGGCCCGGGAATCCTGGAAGGATATTGACCTCATCCCGTTAGTAGAGGATGCCTGGTTACTCTTTAAAAGTGCCTTCCTCACCATCTTAAATAATCATGCCCCTTTCAAAAAAATGAGCACCAGGAACAGATATAGCCCTTGGTTCTCTCCAGACCTGACTGCCCTTGACCAGCACAAAAACAACTTGTGGCGTTCTGCATTAGCATCGAATAGCCCCCGTGAAATGCAACTTTTCAGGGAAGTTAGGAACCAATATATGGCAGTTAGGAAAGCAGAGGCTAGCTTTTTCAAGCAGAAATTTGCATCCTGTAGCACAAACTCAAAAAAAGTTCAGGGACACTGTAAAGTCCATGGAGAATAAGAACACCTCCTCTCAGCTGCCCACTGCTCTGAGGATAGGAAACACTGTCACCACCGATAAATCCACTATAATTGAGAATTTCAATAAGCATTTTTATAAGGCTGGCCATGCTTTCCACCTGGCTACCCCTACCCTGTCAACAGCCCTGCACCCCCCACAGCAACTTGCCCAAGCTTCCCCATTTCTCCTTCTCCCAAATTCAGATAGCTGATGTTCTGAAAGAGCTGCAAAATCTGGACCTCTACAAATCAGCCGGGCTAGACAATCTGGACCCTCTCTTTCTAAAATTATCTGCCGAAATTGTTGCCATCCCTATTATTAGCCTGTTCAACCTCTCTTTCGTATTGTCTGAGATCCCCAGAGATTGGAAAGATGCATCGGTCATCCCCCTCTTCAAAGGGGTAGACACTCTAGACCCAAACTGTTATAGACCTATATCCATCCTGCCCTACATTTCTAAAATCTTCAAAAGCCAAGTTAACAAACAGATTACCGGCCATTTTGAATCCCACCGTACCTTGTCCGCTATGCAATCTGGTTTCAGAGCTGGTCATGGGTGCACCTCAGCCACGCTCAAGATCCTACGATATCATAACCACCATCGATAAGAGACATTACTGTGCAGCTGTATTCATCGACCTGGCCAAGGCTTTCGACTCTGTCAATCACCACATTCTTATCAGCAGACTCAACAGCCTTAGTTTCTCAAATGACTGCCTTGCCTGGTTCACCAACTACTTCTCTGATAGAGTTCAGTGTGTCAAATCAGAGTGCCTGTTGTCTGGACCTCTGGTAGTCTCTATGGGTGTGCCACAGGGTTCAATTCTCGGGCCGACTCTTTACTCTGTATACATCAATGATATAGCTCTTGCTGCTGGTGATTCTCTGATACACCTCTATGCAGATGACACCATTCTGAATACTTCTGGCCCTTCTTTGGACACTGTGTTTACTAACCCCTAATGCCATAGAACACTCTTCCGTGGCCTCCAACTGCTCTTAAATGCAAGTAAAACTAAATGCATGCTCTTCAACCGTTCGCTGCCTGCACCTGCCCGCCCGTCCAGCATCACTACTCTAGACAGTTCTGACTTAGAAAATGTGGACAACTACAAATACCTAGGTGTCTGGTTAGACTGTAAACTCTCCTTCCAGACTCACATTAAGCATCTCCAATCCAAAATTAAATCTAGATTCGGCTTCCTATATCACAACAAAGCATCCTTCATTCATGCTGCCAAACATACCCTTGTAAAACTGACCATCCTACCAATCCTCGACTCCGGCGATGTCATTTACAAAATAGCCTCCAACACTCTACTCAACAAATTGGATGCAGTCTATCACAGTGCTTTTGTCACCAAAGCACCATATACCTCCTACCACTGAGACCTGTACGCTCTCGTTGGCTAGCCCTCACTTCATACTCGTCGCCAAACCCGAGGACTCCAGGTCATCTACAAGTCTCTGCTCAGCTCACTGGTCACCATAGCAGCACCCACCCATAGCACACGCTCCAGCAGGTATATCTCAGCAGGTCCCCTTTCCTTCCAGTTCTCTGCTGCCAGTAACTGGAACGAACTGCAAAAATCACTGAAGCTGGAGACTCATATCTCCCTCACTAGCTTTAATAAAGCACCAGCTGTGTCACGCCTTGGTCTTAGTATTTTGTGTTTTAATTTATTAGTTGGTCAGGCCAGGGTGTGACATGGGTTTATTGTTTGTTGTATTCTTAGTGGGGTTTTTTAGTTATTGGGATTGTAGCTGATTAGGGGTGTGTGTTACATAGGTTTGGCTGCCTGAGGCGGTTCTCAATCAGAGTCAGGTGATTCTCGTTGTCTCTGATTGGGAACCGTATTTAGGTAGCCTGGGTTTCGCTTTGTATTTCGTGGGTGATTGTTCCTGTCTCTGTGTTAGTGTTCACCAGTCAGGCTGTAATAGGTTTCACGTTCCGTTTTGTTGTTTTGTATTTATTAGTTATTTCATGTATAGTTTCGTTATTTGTTTCACTAATAAACATGAGTAACCAACACGCTGCATTTCGGGCCGACCATCTTGCTGACAAACGAAGAACTTCGTTACAGAATCACCCACCACACTCGGACCGAGCAGCGTGTTAACAGGCAGCGACAGCTGGAGCAGCAAAGGGAGGAGGAATTATTCAGAGTATGGACATGGGAAGACGTGCTGGATGGTAAAGGTTGTTACACTTGGGAGGAGATATTGGCCGGAAGCGATCGCCTCCTATGGGAACAGGTGGAGGCACTAAGGAGAGCAGAGGCAGCCGGAGATAGGAGCCGACGATACGAGGGAACACGGTTTGCAAGAAAGCCCGAAAAGCAGCCCCAAAAATTTCTTGGGGGGGGGGGGGGGCTATCAGGGAGTATGGCTGCGTCAGGTAGGAGACCTGCGCAAACTCCCTGTGCTTATCGGGGGCTAGAGAGACCGGGCAGTCACCGTGTTATGCAGTGGTGCGCACGGTATCCCCAGTGCGGGTGCATAGCCCGGTGCGGTATATTTCAGCTCCGCGTATCGGCCGGGCTAGATTGAGCGTCGAGCCAAATGCCATGAAGCCGGCTCTACACATCTGGTCCCCAGTGCGTCTCCTTGGGCCGGCTTACATGGCACCAGCCTTGCGCTCGGTGTCTCCAGTTCGCCTACATAGCCCAGTGCGGGCTATTTCTCCTCGCAGCACTGGCAGGGCAACCGAGAGTATTCAACCAGGTAAGGTTGGGCAGGCTCGGTGCTCAAGAGCTCCAGTGCGCCTGCACGGTCCGGTCTATCCAGTACCACCTCCACACCCCAGCCCTCCGGTAGCAGCTCCCCGCACTAGGCTTCCTGTGCGTGTCCTCGGCCCAATACCACCAGTGCCAGCACCACGCATCAGGCCTACAGTGCGCCTCGCCTCTCCTGTCCTGTCGGAGCCTTTCTCCTCTCCAGCGCTGCCGGAGCCTCCTGCCTGTTCGGAGCAGCCTGAGCTGCTAGTCTGCATGGAGCAGCTAGAGCTGCCAGTCTGCATGGAGCAGCCAGAGCTGCCAGTCTGCATGGAGCAGCTAGAGCTGCCAGTCTGCATGGAGCAGCCAGAGCTGCCAGTCTGCATGGAGCAGCTAGAGCTGCCAGTCTGCATGGAGCAGCTAGAGCTGCCAGTCTGCAAGGAGCTGCCAGTCTGCATGGAGCAGCCAGAGCTGCCAGTCTGCATGGAGCAGCTAGAGCTGCCAGTCTGCAAGGAGCTGCCAGTCTGCATGGAGCAGCCAGAGCCACCAGTCAGCATTGAGCAGCCAGAGCCGTCAGTCTGCCAGGATCTGCCAGTCAGCCAGACTCTTCCAGATCTGCCAGTCAGCCAGACTTTTCCAGATCTGCCAGTCAGCCAGACTCTTCCAGATCTGCCAGTCAGACAGACTCTTCCAGATCTGCCAGTCAGCCAGACTCTTCCAGATCTGCCAGTCAGTCAGACTATTCCAGATCTGCCAGTCAGCCAGACTCTTCCAGATCTGCCAGTCAGCCAGACTCTTCCAGATCTGCCAGTCAGCCAGACTCTTCCAGATCTGCCAGTCAGCCAGACTCTTCCAGATCTGCCAGTCAGCCAGACTCTTCCAGATCTGCTATTCAGCCAGACTCTTCTAGATCTGCCAGTCAACCAGACTCTTCCAGATCTGCCAGTCAACCAGACTCTTCCAGATCCGCCAGTCAGCCAGGATCCGCCAGTCAGCCCGGATCTGCCAGATCTGCTAGTCAGCCAGGATCCGCCAGTCGGCCAGGATCTGCCAGTCAGCCAGGATCCGCCAGTCAGCCAGGATCCGCCAGTCAGCCAGGATCCACCAGTCAGCCAGGATCCCCCAGTCAGACAGGATCCACCAGTCAGACAGGATCCACCAGTCAGCCAGGATCCCCCAGTCAGACAGGACCTGCCAGATCTGATAGTCAGCCAGGATCTGCCGGATTATACTGCCTGGCTGGGCTTCATCTCAGTACTGGGCTTCTTCTCAGTACTGGGCTTCTTCTCAGTGCCGGGCTGCCTCTCAGTGCCGGGCTGCCCCTCAGTCCCGAGCTGCCCCTCAGTCCCGAGCTGCCCCTCAGTCCCGAGCTGCCCCTCAGTCCCGAGCTGCCCCTCAGTCCCGAGCTGCCCCTCAGTTCCGAGCTGCCCCTCAGTCCCCAGCTGCCTCAGTCCTGAGCTGCCCCTCAGTCACGAGCTGCTCCTCTGTTCAGTAGGGTTCTGGGTGAGGACTATTCGGCCATGGTCGGCGGCGAGGGTGGATCATCCCAGGACGCGAAGGGGAGGAACAGTGACATTTATGAAGTGGGGTCCACGTCCCGAGCCGGAACCGCCACCATGGACAGACGCCCACCCGGACCCTCCCTATGGTTTTGAGGTGTGTTCGGGAGTCTGCACCTTAGGGGGGTTGTTCTGTCACGCCTTGGTCTTAGTATTTTGTGTTTTAGTTAATTAGTTGGTCAGGCCAGGGTGTGACATGGGTTTATTGTTTGTTGTATTCTTAGTGTTTTTTTTAGTTATTGGGATTGTAGCTGATTAGTGGGTGTGTGTTACATAGGTTTGGCTGCCTGAGGCGGTTCTCAATCAGAGTCAGGTGATTCTCGTTGTCTCTGATTGGGAACCGTATTTAGGTAGCCTGGGTTTCGCTTTGTATTCACCAGTCAGGCTGTAATAGGTTTCACGTTCCGTTTTGTTTTTTTTGTATTTATTAGTTATTTCATGTATAGTTTCGTTATTTCTTTCACTAATAAATATGAGTAACCAACACGCTGCATTTCGGTCCGACTTTCTTGCGACAAACGAAGAACGTCGTTACAAGCTGTCACAGTTCACAGATCAATGTACATAGCCCATCTGTAAATAGCCCATCCAACTACCTCGTCCCCAGACTGTATTTATTTATTTATCTGGCTCCTTTGCAACCCAGTATCTCTACTTACACATTCATCTTCTGCACATCTACCATTCCAGTGTTTAATTGCTTCCAGTATTGAAATTACTTCACCACCATGGCCTATTTATTGCCTCTACCTCCCTTGTCCTCCCTCATTTGCACATGCTGTATATTTATATTTTTTTCTACTGTGTGTACTGGCTGTATTATTATTTTTTCTTCCATGTGTAACTCTGTTGTTGTTTGTGTCGAACAGCTATGCTTTATCTTGGCCAGTTCGCAGTTGTAAATGAAAACTTGTTCTCAACTAGCCTACCTGGTTAAATAAAGATGTATTTTTTTTTATTAAAAAATGTGTGTTGTTCCAAATGTCTGAATAAAATGTTTTTTTTTGTTTTTTTTGCACCTATGTTGACTAGGGTCCAGACTGATTCTGCAGTGCCCTGATGTTGACTAGGGTCCAGGCTGACTAGGGTCCAGGCTGACTAGGGTCCAGACTGATTCTGCAGTGCCCTGATGTTGACTAGGGTCCAGACTGACTAGGGTCCAGACTGATTCTGCAGTGCCCTGATGTTGACTAGGGTCCAGGCTGACTAGGGTCCAGACTGACTCTGCAGTGCCCTGATGTTGACTAGGGTCCAGACTGACTAGGGTCCAGACTGACTCTGCATTGCCCTGATGTTGACTAGGGTCCAGACTGACTCTGCAGTGCCCTGATGTTGACTAGGGTCCAGACTGACTCTGCATTGCCCTGATGTTGACTAGGGTCCAGACTGACTCTGCAGTGCCCTGATGTTGACTAGGATCCAGGCTGACTAGGTTCCAGGCTGACTAGGGTCCATGCTGACTAGGGTCCAGACTGACTAGGGTCCAGACTGACTAGGGTCCAGACTGACTAGGGCCCAGACTGACTAGGGTCCAGGCTGACTAGGGTCCAGACTGACTAGGGCCCAGGCTGACTAGGTTCCAGACTGACTAGGGTCCAGGCTGACTAGGGTCCAGGCTGACTAGGGTCCAGACTGACTAGGGTCCAGACTGACTAGGGTCCAGACTGACTAGGTTCCAGGCTGACTAGGGTCCAGACTGACTAGGGTCCAGGCTGACTAGGTTCCAGGCTGACTAGGTTCCAGGCTGACTAGGGTCCAGGCTGACTAGGTTCCAGGCTGACTAGGTTCCAGGCTGACTAGGGTCCAGGCTGACTAGGTTCCAGGCTGACTAGGGTCCAGACTGACTAGGGCCCAGACTGACTAGGGCCCAGACTGACTAGGGTCCAGGCTGACTAGGGTCCAGACTGACTAGGGTCCAGACTGACTAGGGCCCAGACTGACTAGGGCCCAGACTGACTAGGGTCCAGGCTGACTAGGTTCCAGGCTGACTAGGGTCCAGACTGACTAGGGTCCAGGCTGACTAGGTTCCAGGCTGACTAGGGTCCAGGCTGACTAGGGTCCAGACTGACTAGGGTCCAGGCTGACTAGGGTCCAGACTGACTAGGGTCCAGACTGACTAGGGTCCAGGCTGACTAGGGTCCAGACTGACTAGGGTCCAGGCTGACTAGGGTCCAGACTGACTAGGGTCCAGACTGACTAGGGTCCAGACTGACTAGGGTCCAGGCTGACTAGGGTCCAGACTGACTAGGGTCCAGGCTGACTAGGTTCCAGGCTGACTAGGGTCCAGGCTGACTAGGGTCCAGACTGACTAGGGTCCAGGCTGACTAGGGTCCAGGCTGACTAGGGTCCAGACTGACTAGGGTCCAGGCTGACTAGGGTCCAGACTGACTAGGGTCCAGACTGACTCTGCAGTGCCCTGATGTTGACTAAGGTCCAGACTGACTCTGCAGTGCCCTGATGTTGACTAGGGTCCAGGCTGACTAGGGTCCAGACTGACTAGGGTCCAGACTGACTAGGGTCCAGGCTGACTAGGGTCCAGGCTGACTAGGGTCCAGACTGACTAGGTTCCAGACTGACTAGGGTCCAGGCTGACTCTGCAGTTCCCTGATGTCGACTAGGGTCCAGGCTGACTAGGATCCAGACTGACTCTGCAGTGCCCTGATGTTGACTAGGGTCCAGACTGACTCTGCAGTGCCCTGATGTTGACTAGGGTCCAGGCTGACTCGGGTCCAGACTGACTAGGGTCCAGGCTGACTAGGTTCCAGACTGACTAGGGTCCAGACTGACTAGGGTCCAGGCTGACTAGGGTCCAGACTGACTAGGGTCCAGACTGACTAGGATCCAGACTGACTAGGGTCCAGGCTGACTAGGATCCAGGCTGACTAGGGTCCAGACTGACTAGGGTCCAGACTGACTAGGGTCCAGACTGACTAGGGTCCAGGCTGACTTGGTTCCAGACTGACTCTGCAGTGCCCTGATGTTGACTAGGGTCCAGGCTGACTAGGGTACAGACTGACTCTGCAGTGCACTGATGTTGACTAGGGTCCAGGCTGACTAGGGTCCAGACTGATTCTGCAGTGCCCTGATGTTGACTAGGGTCCAGACTGACTAGGGTCCAGACTGACTCTGCAGTGCCCTGATGTTGACTAGGGTCCAGACTGACTCTGCAGTGCCCTGATGTTGACTAGGGTCCAGGCTGACTAGGATCCAGACTGACTCTGCAGTTCCCTGATGTCGACTCGGGTCCAGGCTGACTCGGGTCCAGGCTGACTCGGGTCCAGGCTGACTAGGGTCCAGGCTGACTCTGCAGTTCCCTGATGTCGACTCGGGTCCAGGCTGACTCGGGTCCAGGCTGACTCGGGTCCAGGCTGACTAGGATCCAGACTGACTCTTCTGTTCCCTGATGTCGACTAGGGTCCAGGCTGACTCGGGTCCAGGCTGACTAGGGTCCAGACTGACTAGGGTCCAGGCTGACTAGGGTCCAGGCTGACTAGGGTCCAGGCTGACTAGGGTCCAGGCTGACTAGGGTCCAGGCTGACTCTGCAGTTCCCTGATGTTGACTAGGGTCCAGACTGACTAGGGTCCAGGCTGACTAGGGTCCAGGCTGACTAGGGTCCAGACTGACTAGGTTCCAGACTGACTAGGGTCCAGGCTGACTAGGGTCCAGGCTGACTAGGGTCCAGACTGACTAGGGTCCATGCTGACTCTGCATTTCCCTGATGTCGACTCGGATCCATGCTGACTCTGCAGTTCCCTGATGTTGACTAGGGTCCAGGCTGACTCTGCAGTTCCCTGATGTTGACTAGGATCCAGGCTGACTCTGTAGTTCCCTGATGTTGACTAGGGTCCTGGCTGACTAGGGTCCAGGCTGACTCTGCAGTGCCCTGATGTTGACTAGGGTCCAGGGTGACTAGGGTCCAGGCTGACTCTGCATTTCCCTGATGTTGACTAGTGTCCTGGCTGACTAGGGTCCAGGCTGACTCTGCAGTGCCCTGATGTTGACTAGGGTCCAGGCTGACTAGGGTCCAGACTGACTCTGCAGTGCCCTGATGTTGACTAGGGTCCAGGCTGACTAGGGTCCAGACTGACTAGTGTCCTGGCTGACTAGGGTCCAGGCTGACTCTGCAGTGCCCTGATGTTGACTAGTGTCCTGGCTGACTAGGGTCCAGGCTGACTCTGCAGTGCCCTGATGTTGACTAGGGTCCAGGCTGACTAGGGTCCAGACTGACTCTGCAGTTCCCTGATGTTGACTAGGGTCCAGGCTGACTAGGGTCCAGGCTGACTCTGCAGTTCCCTGATGTCGACTAGGGTCCAGGCTGACTCTGTAGGGCTCCAGTCAATAGTGGTGCATTGTTTAGGGAACAGGGTGATATTTGGGATACACCACCCATTCTCCCTCTCTCTCCCTCTCCTCCTCTCCTCTCCCTCTCCTCTCCTCTCCTCTCCTCCTCTCCCTCTCCTCTCCTCTCCCTCTCCTCCCTCTCCTCTCCTC
Source organism: Oncorhynchus masou masou (assembly GCF_036934945.1). Classification (NCBI taxonomy): domain Eukaryota; kingdom Metazoa; phylum Chordata; class Actinopteri; order Salmoniformes; family Salmonidae; genus Oncorhynchus; species Oncorhynchus masou. The sequence continues at coordinate 342,066 of NW_027010322.1, forward strand.
CCTCTCCTCTCCCCTCTCCCTCTCCCCCTCTCCCTCCCCTCTCCCTCCTCTCCCCTAGGGTCCCTCCTGACTCCTCTCCCCCTCTCCCTCCCCCCCTCCTCTCCTCTCCTCTCCCTCCCCTCCTCCCTTCTCCTCTCCTCTCCTCTCCTCTCCCTCTCCTCTCTCCTCTCCCACTCCCTCCTCTCCCCTCTCCACCTCTCCTCTCCTCTCCTCCCTCCTCTCCTCTCCTCTCCCCTCTCTCCTCTCCTCTCCTCCCCTCTCCTCCTCTCCTCTCCTCTCCTCTCCCCTCCCCTCCTCCCTCCTCTCCTCTCCTCCCCTCCCTCCTCTCCCTCTCCTCCCCCTAACACTCCTCCCCTCTCCCTCTCCCCTCCTCTCCTCTCCTCTCCCTCTCTCCTCTCCTCTCCTCTCCTCTCCTCTCCCTCCCCTCCACCTCCTCTCCCTCCCTCCTCTCCTCTCCTCTCTCCCCTCTCCCCTCCTCTCCCTCTCCTCTCCTCTCCTCCCCCTCCCTCCTCCCCCTCCCTCTCCCCTCCTCTCCTCCTCCCTCCCTCTCCTCCTCTCTCTCTCCTCTCCTCCTCTCCTCTCTCCCCTCCTCCCCTCCACCTCCCTCCTCCTCCTCCTCCTCCCTCCTCCCTCCTCTCCTCTCTAACCCTCCTCTCCCTCCCCTCTCCCCCTCCTCTCCTCTCCTCTCTCCTCTCCTCTCCTCTCCCCCTCCTCCCTCTCCTCTCCTCTCCTCTCCTCTCCCTCTCTCCTCCTCTCCTCTAACACTCCAGCCCTCCCCCTGCGGCCCTCCCCCTCCTCTCCCCTCCCCCTCCCCTCCCCCTCCCTCCCCTCAAATAAAGAAAAGTCCTCCTGTTGTTTTGTTCTCCCTCCTCTCCTCTCCCTCTCCTCTCCTCTACCTCTCACCTCTGTTAAAAGATAACTAAATAAACCTCTACAAGACCTCTCCCCTCCCCTCCCCCTCCCCCCCCTCCCTCTCTCCTCTCCCTCCTCTCCTCTCCTCTCCCTCCTCTCCTCTCCTCTCACCTTCACCTCCCTAGCATAGTGAAGAGTATGCCGTCTGTGTTGCAGCCTCTATTCCCGGGGCTGCGGCCCTCCGCGACCCCTCAGCGGTAATATTAGACTTCCGTGTAGGCTGTTTCCAGGCCAGCCAGCCAACCCAACTAATCCAAGGTCATCTCGACTTTGTTATTTTACTTCAGATAACACAGATCAAACCTGAAGAGGTGCTGTACTGGAACACAGCGGTCAAATAAAGAAAAGTCATGTGTATTTTTTGTGTATTTTTCCTGTTGTTTTGTTTTCAGCTTTAACATGTTTTTTTTTTTTTTAACCAAGTCTTTACTTTGTGTTACTGTGTGAATGAAGCTGTCCGAATATTTTGTAATAAACTGTCCTTCTACAGTCGTCTTTATTTAGTCACTTTATAAAGGGAACATCTGTTAAAAGATAACGTAAATAAACCATTATAATGTATGTAGAGTTCGGTACAGTTTACAAGACATTTTTAAACATGAGTATCTTAATTAATTGTGGCAATGCTTACATTCCATTCTGATTTGAGCATTGGGCTGTGTGCTCTCTGTGACACTCTGGCCAGTGCGATCAGGAAGGTTGTGAGTAATCGGTCCTGAGAAAATGCTTGAGGAAGCATCCGATGAAGATTAATATTAGTAGGTCAGTTGTACTTGCTTGCATCCCAAATGGAACCCTGTTCCCTATAGAGTGCACTAGTTTTGTTCAGAATCCTATGTGCCCTATTAGGAAATAGCATGACATTTGGGACTCAGCCCTGCTTGTGTTGTTGTGACTAGGGAGGCAAAAGAGAAGATATCTAAATGTTCTATATTAACATAATATCACACGGGGGGGGGGCACCCTATTCCCTATGTAGTGCACTACTTTAGACCAGGATCGATAGGGTTAGTAGTGAGGTACGTAGGGGATAGGATCCCATTTGGGATGGGAGAACATGTGTCTTTATTTAGCTGAGATTTCACCTCATTACAGGCCAACAGTGAAACAAATGCAGCACGAGTCCGTGTGTCAGGAAGATGGATTAGAACAACAACAGGGACAAACCAAGACCAAGGCCAGAGCCCAAGATGTTAGATGTTATTGGACAGTGAATAAAAGACCACTGCCAACACACCAGTAATGTTAATTAAACACTGACAACACACCAGTAATGTTAATTAAACACTGACAACACACCAGTAATGTTAATTAAACACTGACAACACACCAGTAATGTTAATTAAACACTGACAACACACCAGTAATGTTAATTAAACACTGACAACACACCAGTAATGTTAATTAAACACTGACAACACACCAGTATTGTTAATTAAACACTGACAACACACCAGTAATGTTAATTAAACACTGACAACACACCAGTAATGTTAATTAAACACTGACAACACACCAGTAATGTTAATTAAACACTGACAACACACCAGTAATGTTAATTAAACACTGACAACACACCAGTAATGTTAATTAAACACTGACAACACACCAGTAATGTTAATTAAACACTGACAACACACCAGTAATGTTAATTAAACACTGACAACACACCAGTACTGTTAATTAAACACTGACAACACACCAGTAATGTTAATTAAACACTGACAACACACCAGTAATGTTAATTAAACACTGACAACACACCAGTACTGTTAATTAAACACTGACAACACACCAGTACTGTTAATTAAACACTGACAACACACCAGTAATGTTAATTAAACACTGACAACACACCAGTAATGTTAATTAAACACTGACAACACACCAGTAATGTTAATTAAACACTGACAACACACCAGTAATGTTAATTAAACACTGACAACACACCAGTAATGTTAATTAAACACTGACAACACACCAGTAATGTTAATTAAACACTGACAACACACCAGTAATGTTAATTAAACACTGACAACACACCAGTAATGTTAATTAAACACTGACAACACACCAGTATTGTTAATTAAACACTGACAACACACCAGTAATGTTAATTAAACACTGACAACACACCAGTAATGTTAATTAAACACTGACAACACACCAGTACTGTTAATTAAACACTGACAACACACCAGTAATGTTAATTAAACACTGACAACACACCAGTAATGTTAATTAAACACTGACAACACACCAGTACTGTTAATTAAACACTGACAACACACCAGTAATGTTAATTAAACACTGACAACACACCAGTAATGTTAATTAAACACTGACAACACACCAGTACTGTTAATTAAACACTGACAACACACCAGTACTGTTAATTAAACACTGACAACACACCAGTACACTGTTAATTAAACACTGACAACACACCGGTACTGTTAATTATACACTGACAACACACCAGTACTGTTAATTAAACACTGACAACACACCGGTAATGTTAATTAAACACTGACAACACACCAGTAATGTTAATTAAACACTGACAACACACCAGTAATGTTAATTAAACACTGACAACACACCAGTAATGTTAATTAAACACTGACAACACACCAGTACTGTTAATTAAACACTGACAACACACCAGTAATGTTAATTAAACACTGACAACACACCAGTAATGTTAATTAAACACTGACAACACACCAGTAATGTTAATTAAACACTGACAACACACCAGTAATGTTAATTAAACACTGACAACACACCAGTACTGTTAATTAAACACTGACAACACACCAGTAATGTTAATTAAACACTGACAACACACCAGTAATGTTAATTAAACACTGACAACACACCAGTAATGTTAATTAAACACTGACAACACACCAGTAATGTTAATTAAACACTGACAACACACCAGTAATGTTAATTAAACACTGACAACACACCAGTAATGTTAATTAAACACTGACAACACACCAGTACTGTTAATTAAACACTGACAACACACCAGTAATGTTAATTAAACACTGACAACACACCAGTACACTGTTAATTAAACACTGACAACACACCAGTACTGTTAATTAAACACTGACAACACACCAGTACTGTTAATTAAACACTGACAACACACCAGTAATGTTAATTAAACACTGACAACACACCAGTAATGTTAATTAAACACTGACAACACACCAGTAATGTTAATTAAACACTGACAACACACCAGTAATGTTAATTAAACACTGACAACACACCAGTAATGTTAATTAAACACTGACAACACACCAGTAATGTTAATTAAACACTGACAACACACCAGTAATGTTAATTAAACACTGACAACACACCAGTAATGTTAATTAAACACTGATAACACACCAGTAATGTTAATTAAACACTGACAACACACCAGTAATGTTAATTAAACACTGACAACACACCAGTAATGTTAATTAAACACTGACAACACACCAGTACTGTTAATTAAACACTGACAACACACCAGTAATGTTAATTAAACACTGACAACACACCAGTAATGTTAATTAAACACTGACAACACACCAGTACTGTTAATTAAACACTGACAACACACCAGTAATGTTAATTAAACACTGACAACACACCAGTAATGTTAATTAAACACTGACAACACACCAGTACTGTTAATTAAACACTGACAACACACCAGTACTGTTAATTAAACACTGACAACACACCAGTACACTGTTAATTAAACACTGACAACACACCGGTACTGTTAATTAAACACTGACAACACACCAGTACACTGTTAATTAAACACTGACAACACACCGGTACTGTTAATTATACACTGACAACACACCAGTACTGTTAATTAAACACTGACAACACACCAGTAATGTTAATTAAACACTGACAACACACCAGTAATGTTAATTAAACACTGACAACACACCAGTAATGTTAATTAAACACTGACAACACACCAGTAATGTTAATTAAACACTGACAACACACCAGTAATGTTAATTAAACACTGACAACACACCAGTAATGTTAATTAAACACTGACAACACACCAGTAATGTTAATTAAACACTGACAACACACCAGTATTGTTAATTAAACACTGACAACACACCAGTAATGTTAATTAAACACTGACAACACACCAGTAATGTTAATTAAACACTGACAACACACCAGTAATGTTAATTAAACACTGACAACACACCAGTAATGTTAATTAAACACTGACAACACACCAGTAATGTTAATTAAACACTGACAACACACCAGTAATGTTAATTAAACACTGACAACACACCAGTAATGTTAATTAAACACTGACAACACACCAGTAATGTTAGTTAAACACTGACAACACACCAGTAATGTTAGTTAAACACTGACAACACACCAGTAATGGTAATTAAACACTGACAACACACCAGTAATGTTAATTAAACACTGACAACACACCAGTATTGTTATTTAAACACTGACAACACACCAATATTGTTAATTAAACACTGACAACACACCAGTAATGTTAATTAAACACTGACAACACACCAGTAATGTTAATTAAACACTGACAACACACCAGTATTGTTAATTAAACACCTCTGACAACACACCATTATTGTTATTTAAACATCTCTGACAACACACCAGTATTGTTAATTAAACACTGACAACACACCAGTAATGTTAATTAAACACTGACAACACACCAGTATTGTTATTTAAACACTGACAACACACCAGTAATGTTAATTAAACACTGACAACACACCAGTATTGTTAATTAAACCCCACTGACAACACACCAGTATTGTTAATTAAACCCCACTGACAACACACCAGTATAGTTAATTAAACCCCACTGACAACACACCAGTATAGTTAATTAAACACTGACAACACACCAGTATTGTTAATTAAACACCTCTGACAACACACCATTATTGTTATTTAAACACCTCTGACAACACACCAGTATTGTTAATTAAACACTGACAACACACCAGTATTGTTAATTAAACCCCACTGACAACACACCAGTATTGTTAATTAAACACCTCTGACAAAACACCAGTATTGTTAATTAAATCACTCTGACAACACACCAGTGATGATGTTGTAATTCGAGTATTCTAAGCTGTCATGTCTTGTTATGTCTGTTCCTGTCCTTTCTCTTCATTCTCTCTCTCTGCTGGTCTTTTTAGGTTACCTTCTCTGTCTCTCATCCCTCAGCTGTTCTACATTTCCCCTAACTAGCTCATTCTCTCTTTCCCCACCTGTTCTCTCTTCCCCCTCTGATTAGGTCTCTATTTCTTTCTCTGTTCCTGCTACTTTCAGTGTCTGATTCTTGTTTGTGTTTTTTGATGCCAGAAGCAAGCTGTCGTCTCGTTTGCTTCCACCTTGTCCTGTCCTGTCGGAGTCTGCATGGCAGGTGCAACCTGCATTATACTACGTTCTTTTGTTCCATTGACTACGTTGGAAGAGGATTTATGCCATTCCTGTTTTTATTAAAGAACTCTGTTTTCTGTTAAAACCGCGTTTGGGTCTTCACTCAAGTTCATAACAGAAGAATCAGACCAGGAATGGACCCAGCGGCTCCGGACCCTTTTCACTCCGCCGTCGAGATCCAGGGAGCGATGCTAGGCAGACACGAGGAGGAATTGTCTGCTGCTCAACATGCCGTTGAGACCCTGGCCGTCCAAGTCTCCGACCTCACAAGACGGGTTCACCAACTCCACCTCGATCCACCGCCCACTTCCAGGGTTTCCGAGTCTCCGGAGCCCAGGATCAACAACCCGCCGTGTTACTCTGGGGAGCCCACTGAGTGCCGCTCATTCCTCACTCAGTGTGATGTGGTGTTCTCTCTCCAGCCCAACACTTACTCCAGGAGCGCAGCCCGCATCGCCTACGTCATTTCTCTCCTTACCGGACGGGCGCGTGAGTGGGGCACGGCAGTCTGGGAGGCGAGGGCTGAGTGTATTAACCAGTATCAGGACTTTAAGGAGGAGATGATACGGGTTTTTGACCGTTCTGTTTTTTGGCGAGGAGGCTTCCAGGGCCCTGTCTTCCCTATGTCAGGGGAATAGATCCATAACGGATTATTCTATTGAGTTTCGCACTCTCGCTGCCTCTAGTGACTGGAACGAGCCGGCTTTGCTCGCTCGTTTTCTGGAGGGTCTCCACGTCGAGGTTAAGGATGAGATCCTCTCCCGGGAGGTTCCTTCCAGTCTGGACTCCTTAATAGCTCTCGCTATTCGCATAGAGCGACGGTTTGATCTTCGTCGCCGAGCTCGTGGAAAGGAGCTCACGTTCTCCGTTGCTCCCCTCTCCACATCACTGCCACCTGCCGCATCACTGCCACCCTCCCCGCCGGCTCGGATGCTGAGCCTATGCAGCTGGGGGTATTCGCATCTCGGCCAAGGAGAGGGAACGGAGAATCACCAATCGCCTCTGTCTCTACTGCGGCTCCGCTGGTCATTTTGTCACCTCATGTCCAGTAAAAGCCAGAGCTCATCAGTAAGAGGAGGGCTACTGGTGAGCGCAACTACTCAGGCCTCTCCTTCTGGATCACGCACTACCTTTCCGGTCCATCTCCGCTGGCCCGGTTCATCTGCTTCCTGCAGTGCCTTGATAGACTCTGGGGCGGAGGGCTGTTTTATGGACGAGACCTGGGCTCGGGAACATGACATTCCTCTCAGACAGTTAGGGAGCCCAGGGCCTTGTTCGCTTTAGATGGTAGTTCTCTCCCCAAGATTCAGCGTGAGACGCTGCCTTTAACCCTCACTGTCTCTGGTAATCATAGCGAAACCATTTCTTTTTTAATTTTTCGTTCACCTTTTACACCTGTTGTTTTGGGTCATCCCTGGCTAGTGCGCCATAACCCTTCTATTAATTGGTCTAGTAATACTATCCTATCCTGGAATGTTTCTTGTCATGTAACCTGTTTAATGTCTGCTATCCCTCCTGTTTCCTCTGTCTCTTCTTCACAGGAGGAGCCTGGCGATTTGACAGGGGTGCCGGAGGAGTATCACGATCTGCGCACGGTGTTCAGTCGTTCCAAGGCCACTTCTCTCCCTCCACACCGGTCGTATGACTGTAGTATTGATCTCCTTCCGGGAACTACTCCCCCCGGGGTAGATTATACTCTCTGTCGGCTCCCGAACGTAAGGCTCTCGAGGATTATTTGTCGGTTTCGCTCGCCGCCGGTACCATAGTCTCCTCCTCCTCCCCCGCCGGCGCGGGGTTCTTTTTGTTCAGAAGAAGGACGGGTCCCTGCGCCCATGCGTGGATTATCGAGGGCTGAATGACATAACAGTTAAGAATCGTTATCCGCTTCCTCTTATGTCTTCAGCCTTCGAGATCCTGCAGGGAGCCAGGTTTTTCACCAAATTGGACCTTCGTAACGCCTACCATCTCGTGCGCATCAGGGAGGGGGACGAGTGGAAGACGGCGTTTAACACTCCGTTAGGGCACTTTGAATACCGGGTTCTTCCTTTCGGCCTCGTTAACGCTCCAGCTGTCTTTCAGGCACTAGTTAACGACGTCCTGAGAGACATGCTGAACATTTTTGTTTTCGTTTACATGGATGATATCCTGATTTTTTCACCGTCTCTCTCGATTCATGTTCAGCACGTGCGACGCGTCCTCCAGCGCCTTTTGGAGAACTGTCTTTATGTGAAGGCTGAGAAGTGCACTTTTCATGCCGCCTCTGTCCCTTTCTCGGTTCCGTTATTTCCGCTGAGGGCATTAAGATGGATCCGCTAAGGTCCAGGCTGTCATTGATTGGCCCGTTCCTAAGTCACGCGTCGAGCTGCAGCGCTTTCTGGGCTTCGCTAATTTCTACCGTCGTTTCATCCGTAATTTCGGTCAGGTGGCAGCTCCTCTCACAGCCCTTACTTCTGTTAAGACGTGCTTTAAGTGGTCCGTTTCCGCCCAGGGAGCTTTTGATCTTCTTAAGAATCGTTTTACATCCGCACCTATTCTTGTTACACCTGACATCTCTAGACAGTTTGTTGTTGAGGTTGACAGCGTCAGAGGTGGGCGTGGGAGCCATTCTTTCTCAGCGCTCTCTCTCTGACGGCAAGGTCCATCCTTGCGCGTTTTTCTCTCATCGCTTATCGCCGTCAGAACGTAACTATGATGTTGGTAATCGCGAACTGCTCGCCATCCGCTTAGCCCTAGGCGAATGGCGACAGTGGTTGGAGGGCGACCGTTCCTTTTGTCGTTTGGACTGACCATAGGAACCTTGAGTACATCCGTTCAGCCAAACGACTTAATGCGCGTCAGGCTCGTTGGGCTCTGTTTTTCGCTCGTTTCGAGTTTGTTATTTCTTATCGTCCGGGCTCAAAAAACACCAAACCTGATGCTTTATCTCGTCTCTTCAGTTCTTCTGAGGTCTCCACCGACCCCGATGGGATTCTCCCTGAGGGGCGTGTTGTCGGGTTGACTGTCTGGGGAATTGAGAGGCAGGTAAAGCAAGCACTCGCTCACACTCCGTCGCCGCGAGCTTGTCCTAGGAACCTTCTGTTCGTTCCCGTTCCTACTCGTCCGGCCGTTCTTCAGTGGGCCCACTCTGCCAAGTTAGCCGGCCACCCCGGCCTTCGGGGTACGCTCGCTTCCATTCGCCAGCGTTTCTGGTGGCCCACTCGGGAACGTGACGCGCGTCGATTTGTCGCCGCTTGTTCGGTCTGCGCGCAGACTAAATCTGGGAACTCTCCTCCTGCCGGCCGTCTCAGACCGCTTCTCATTCCCTCTCGACCGTGGTCTCACATCGCTTTAGATTTTATCACCGGACTGCCTTCATCATCGGGGAAGACAGTTATTCTTACGGTTGTCGATAGATTCTCTAAGGCGGCTCATTTCATTCCTCTCGATAAGCTCCCTTCTGCTAAGGAGACGGCTCAGATCATTATCGAGAATGTTTTCCGAATTCATGGCCTTCCGTCTGACGTCGTTTCCGACAGAGGCCCGCAGTTCACGTCTCAATTTTGGAGGGAGTTTTGCCGTTTGATTGGGGCTTCCGTCAGTCTCTCGTCCGGCTTTCATCCCCAGTCTAACGGTCAAGCCGAACGGGCCAATCAGACTGTTGGTCGCATTTTACGCAGTCTTTCTTTTCGTAACCCTGCGTCTTGGTCAGAACAGCTCCCCTGGGCAGAGTCGCCCACAACTCGCTTCCCTCGTCTGCTACCGGTCTATCCCCTTTTCAGTGTAGCCTCGGGTACCAGCCTCCGCTGTTCTCATCTCAGCTCGCCGAGTCCTGCGTCCCCTCCGCTCAGGCTTTTGTCCAGCGTTGCGAGCGCACCTGGAAGGGGGTCAGGTCGGCACTTTGCCGTAATAGGGCGCAGACTGTGAGGGCCGCCAATAGCGTAGGACCAAGAGTCCTAGATATTGTTGCGGTCAGAGAGTATGGCTCTCCACTCAGAACCTTCCCTTAAGACAGCTTCTCGCAAGTTGGCCCCTTGGTTCATTGGTCCGTTCCGTATTTCCCAGGTCATTAATCCTGTCGCAGTGCGACTTCTTCTCCCGCGCTATCTTCGTCGCGTTCACCCGGTCTTCCATGTCTCCTGTGTTAAGCCCGTTCTTCGCGCCCCGCTCGTCCCTCCCCCCCATCCTTGTCGAGGGCGCACCCATCTACAGGGTTCGTAAGATTTTGGACATGCGCCCTCGGGGCCGTGGTCATCAGTACCTAGTGGATTGGGAGGGGTACGGTCCTGAGGAGAGGAGTTGGGTTCCCTCTCGGGACGTGCTGGACCGTTCGCTGATCGATGATTTCCTCCGTTGCCGCCAGGTTTCCTCCTCGAGTGCGCCAGGAGGCGCTCGGTGAGTGGGGGGTACTGTCATGTCTTGTTATGTCTGTTCCTGTCCTTTCTCTTCATTCTCTCTCTCTGCTGGTCTTTTTAGGTTACCTTCTCTGTCTCCCATCCCTCAGCTGTTCTACATTTCCCTAACTAGCTCATTCTCTCTTTCCCCACCTGTTCTCTCTTCCCCCTCTGATTAGGTCTCTATTTCTTTCTCTGTTCCTGCTACTTTCAGTGTCTGATTCTTGTTTGTGTTTTTTGATGCCAGAAGCAAGCTGTCGTCTCGTTTGCTTCCACCTTGTCCTGTCCTGTCGGAGTCTGCATGGCAGGTGCAACCTGCATTATACTACGTTCTTTTGTTCCATTGACTACGTTGGAAGAGGATTTATGCCATTCCTGTTTTTTATTAAAGAACTCTGTTTTCTGTTAAAACCGCGTTTGGGTCTTCACTCAAGTTCATAACATAAGCGTAGAGATTGACCAAAACACGTCATTTAGTGTGTGTGTGTGTTCGTGCGTTAAAAAAAAGTTGACTCATCCTACTTGTAGACTAGTTGAACTCCACTCTTTCATGTTGGCAAAACGGTCTATGACTCTGTCATACTGTACACTTTAAGTTTTTGCTGTCAAAGGCTATCAAGCATTTTAGCTTGGTAGCCTAAATTCCTGGCATGGGCAACAGTGCTAGCTATGTTAACTATGTTAGCTACATTAGCTATGTTAGCTACATTAGCTATGTTAGCTAGCTGGCTAACGTGAGCCTACTAAGCTACACCTTGGTTACATATTGAATTTCCATCGTCTCAGACCAGAGGCTCAACATTTACATTCATGGTTAGATCAGAATCAACGTCATAATGATTGGCCTGTACGGAGAGTTTAGTCAAAACCACAAGTGCAAATCCACATCTCCATCCATGGCTAGCTGTGACTAGCTAGCTACTGATGCACCAGAACAACCCAAAGTTGAGTTCAGCTCAACACTGATTGGCTAATGCTACGATGGCAACGTGTCCTACTCTTTTGTTCCAGACGGCATCAGATACATGGGCTACACATACTGAGACAGAGGTTAGTGCACTACTTTTGACCAGAGCCCTATGGGTTCCCTAGGAGCCCTGGCACACTATTCTCTAGTTAGTACACTACTTTTGACCAGAGCCCTATGGGTTCCCTAGAAGCCCTGGCCCACTGTTCCCTAGTTAGTGCACTACTTTTGACCAGAGCCCAATGGGTTCCCTTGGAGCCCTGGTCAAAAGTAGTGCACTACATAGGGAAATAGGGTAGACTATTTTGGAAGCCAATCCATTTAGATGTAATGGCCTTGTAGAAGTGTCATTGTTGACACGGTAACGCGACGGGATGTCAGTATTGCTTAGCGACCCTTAGAGTCATGTCACCCATCCATAGACCCCGGCTCAATCCTATCCACAAAATCTGTTTCGACAGTTTTCTCTTCTCTTCGCCGCTCAGCACCTTCCAGGGACATCTCTGATTACCTCACAAATGGCACCCTATACCCTACATAGTGCACTACTTTTAACCAGAACCCTATGGGATAGTTCACTATAAAGACCGTAGGGTGCCATTTGGAACTCTTAAATCTGTCTCTCAGTAAAAACAACTCCAAAAGTCGATGGACCAGCGTCAGAGAGCGTCACCAAGCTGCTGAGGGATAGGTCATGGTGAACAGCGGCTCATGACAGTGGCCACTAGCACTTATTTAACTTTTAAAAAACATATATTTTTTTCAAAGGCAACATGTCTGAATAACACACTCATAAATTATGAAGTGAATTTGAACAACTTATAAATTATGAAACTAACCGTTTCACTAACTGAAATTTTTAATAACCTTTTTGTAAAATGCAGCAGTTACAGTGTATTCAGACCCCTTGACCCCCCCCAAAAAAATATGGTCGCGACAGCCTCATTCTACAATTGATTAAATAAATAAAAATCCTCATCCATCTACACATAGATTGTTTTTTCGAAAATGTTGTACATTTATTACAAGTTAAAAACAGAAATAGCTTGTTTACATAAATATTCAGACCCTTTTTGCTATGAGACTCAAAATTGAGCTCAGATGCATCCTGGTTCCATTGATCATCCTTGAGATGTTTCTACAACTTGATTGGAGTCCACCTGTGGTAAATTCTAATGTATGGGACATGATTTGGAAAGATACACACCTGTCTATATAAGGTCCCACAGCTGACAGTGCATGTCAGAGTAAAAACCAAGATATGAGGTGGAAGGAATTGTCCGTAGAGCTCTGAGACAGGAGGCACAGATCTGGGGAAGGGGACCAAAACATTTCTGCAGCATTTAAGATCCTCAAGAACACGATGGCCTCCATCTTTCTTAAATGGAAAAAGTTTGGTACCACCAAGACTCTTTTTAGAGCTGGCCGCCTGACCAAACTGAGCAACCGGGGGAGAAGGGCCTTGGTCAGGGATTTTAGTTTAGTTTAGTTTATTAATTCGACCGTTTAAAAAAAAAACACACATAAAACTTGAAAAAGCCAGACATGCATATGAATAAAATCATCAAGGAAAACACACAATAAAGTCTGGGACTTATTTCCATTGTGGTCCTCTTGAGACAAGATGGAACACAGTATGGCAGTGAAATAATAAAACATGAACAGAGAAGAAGAACATCTCTCTCATCCAAAACAGAGAAGAAGAACACATATCTCATCAAAAACAGAGAAGAACATCTTTCTCATCAAAAACAGAGAAGAAGAACATCTATCTCATCAAAAACAGAGAAGAAGAACATCTATCTCATCAAAAACAGAGAAGAAGAACATATCTCTCTCATCAAAAACAGAGAAGAAGAACATATATCTCATCAAAACAGAGAAGAAGAACATATATCTCATCAAAAACAGAGAAGAAGAACATATATCTCATCAAAACAGAGAAGAAGAACATCTATCTCATCAAAAACAGAGAAGAAGAACATCTCTCTCATCATTCCAGTTAGATTATAGGGGTTATTCATATGGGCACAGAGGACATCAAACATAGTATTTCTTTATGTTTAAAGCTGCCCAGAGAGGATGTTGTTTTTATAGTCAGAGGCAACTCATTCCATTCTGAGGCTCCATTATACTAGACAGTACCTTTCGCAGCATTCCTCCTGAACCCGTATAAGCACACATCAGCAACACCTGATCTGGTGCTGTGATTGTGTGCATCCCTAACACAAGGAACGTAATGACTTAGATATCTGGGAGCAGGACCACAAATACTCCTGTAAGCCAGACCTAGTCTAATCTGGGACACCCTAGCCTCAACAGGCAGAACCATAAATACAGTAAACCAGACCTAGTCTAATCTGGGACACCCTAGCCTCAACAGGCAGGACCATAAATACTGTAAACCAGACCTAGTCTAATCTGGGACACCCTAGCCTCAACAGGCAGGACCATAAATACTGTAAACCAGACCTAGTCTAATCTGGGACACCCTAGCCTCAACAGGCAGGACCATAAATACAGTAAACCAGACCTAGTCTAATCTGGGACACCCTAGCCTCAACAGGCAGGACCATAAATACTGTAAACCAGACCTAGTCTAATCTGGGACACCCTAGCCTCAACAGGCAGGACCATAAATACTGTAAACCAGACCTAGTCTAATCTGGGACACCCTAGCCTCAACAGGCAGGACCATAAATACTGTAAACCAGACCTAGTCTAATCTGGGACACCCTAGCCTCAACAGGCAGGACCATAAATACTGTAAACCAGACCTAGTCTAATCTGGGACACCCTAGCCTCAACAGGCAGGACCATACAAACTCCTGTAAACCAGACCTAGTCTAATCTGGGACACCCTAGCCTCAACAGGCAGGACCATACAAACTCCTGTAAACCAGACCTAGTCTAATCTGGGACAACCTAGCCTCCACAGGCAGCCGGTTTAGTTCCTGAAAGCAGCTCCTGCCTATGTGAGTACGTGGACTCACCTTCAATACTACCCTGATCAGTTTATTCTGGGCTATCTGGAGCTTCCCCTTCATAAGTTTAGATAAGACCCCAAAACCAGGAAGTAGCTGCATAGTCAAAATAGCATTGAATGAGGGCTGTAGCAAGCACTTTCAAAGAAGGTGACGACGAACCCGATGGTCACTCTAACAGAGCCCCAGAGTTCCTCTGTGGAGATGGGAGAACCTTCCAGAAGAACAACCATCTCTGTAACACTCCACCAATCAGGCCTTTATGGTAGAGTGGCCAGAAGGAAGCGACTCCTCAGTAAAAGGCACATGACAGACAGCTTGGAGCCAAAAGGCACCTAAAGGACTCTGACCATGAGAAACAAGATTCTCTGGTCTGATGAAACCAAGATTGAACAATTTGGCCTGAATGTCAAGCTCCACGTCTGGAAGAAACCTGGCACCATCCCTACGGTGAAGCATGGTGGTGGCAGCGTCATGCTGTGGGGGACTGGGAGACTAGTCATGATGGAGGAAACCTGGCACCATCCCTACGGTGAAGCACGGTGGTGGCAGCATCATGCTGTGGGGGACTGGGAGACTAGTCGTGATGGAGGAAACCTGGCACCATCCCTACATCAAAGCATGGTGGTGGCAGCGTCATGCTGTGGGGGACTAGGAGTCAAGTCATGATGGAGGAAACCTGGCACCATCCCTACGGTGAAGCATGGTGGTGGCAGCGTCATGCTGTGGTGGACTGGGAGACTAGTCATGATAGAGGAAACCTGGCACCATCCCTACGGTGAAGCATGGTGGTGGCAGCATCATGCTGTGGGGGCTGGGAGACTAGTCATGATGGAGGAAACCTGGCACCATCCCTACGGTGAAGCATGGTGGTGGCAGCGTCATGCTGTGGGGGACTGGGAGACTAGTCATGATGGAGGAAACCTGGCACCATCCCTATGGTGAAGCATGGTGGTGGCAGAATCATGCTGTGGGGATGTTTTTCAGCGGCAGGGACATGGAGACTACTCAGGTTTGAGGGAAAGATGAACAAAGCAAAGTACTGAGAGATTCTCAATGAAAACCTGCTCCAGAACACTCAGGACCTCAGATTGGGGTGAAGGTTCACCTTCCAACAGGACTGCAACCCCAAGCACACAGCCAGAGCCCGGACTTGAACCTGATCGAACATCTCTGGAGAGACCTGAAAATAGCCGTGCAGCGATTCTCCCCGTCCAACCTGACAGAGCTTGAGAGGATCTGCAGAGAAGAATGGGAGAAACTCACCAAATACAAGTGTGCCAAGTTAGTAGCGTCATACCCAACAACACTCAAGGCTGTAATCGCTGCCAAAGTAATGAGAAAAGGGTGTGAATATTTATGTGAATGTAATTTCAGTTTTAAAGAAATTATGCATTTGCAAAAAAATTCTAACAATCTGTTTTTGCTTTATAATTATGTGGTATTGTGTGTAGATTGATGAGGGGAGGAAATTAATTAATCAATTTTAGAATAAGTCTGTAACGTAACAAATCCTAGATTATTAAGTCAAGGGGTCTGAATACTTTCTGAATGAACTGTATGTATATAACAATGAATAAGAATATATAAGAATGTAGAATATATTTAAGAATATAGAATATAACATAGAATATAAGAAAATAAGAATATATATATACGAATATATATATATATATATATATATATATATATATATATATATATATATATATATATATATATATATATATATATATAAGAATGTATAAGAATGTAGAATATATATAAGAATATAGAATATAATATACAATATAAGAATATAAGAATATAAGAATATATATATAAGAATCAAGAATATAATATATAATATAGAATATAAGAATATAAGAATATATATATAAGAATTATATATATATAAGAATGTAGAATATAATATATAATATATAATATAATATAGAATATAAGAATATAATAACATATATATAAGAATTATATATA
This sequence comes from Oncorhynchus masou masou, assembly GCF_036934945.1. Classification (NCBI taxonomy): domain Eukaryota; kingdom Metazoa; phylum Chordata; class Actinopteri; order Salmoniformes; family Salmonidae; genus Oncorhynchus; species Oncorhynchus masou. The sequence continues at coordinate 358,769 of NW_027010322.1, forward strand.
TAAGAATGTAGAATATAATATATAATATATAATATAATATATAATGTAGAATATAATATAGAATATATAATATAATATAGAATATAAGAATATAAGAATTATATATATAAGAATGTAGAATATAATATATAATATAATATATAATGTAGAATATAATATATAATATAGAATATAATATAGAATATAAGAATATAAGAATATATATATAAGAATGTAGAATATAATATAATATATAATGTAGAATATAATATAGAATATAGAATATAATATAGAATATAAGAATATATATATAAGAATGTAGAATATAATATATAATATAGAATATAATATATAATATAGAATATAATATATAATGTAGAATATAATATAGAATATAAGAATATAAGAATATATATATAAAAATGTAGAATATAAGGATGTGGTTTTAGCGTTCAGTCTCACGCCTTCACACACTGTAGTGTATATCTTTCCCAGCACGGCAGTTAGTGCAGTTGGAATTGTATTTGAATTGATTCTTTCAGCATTCCAGCGTAACCATGGTATGTTGCCTCTAGCAACACACACCTTAACACGTGTAGCGCCAGTTGGCTAAACTTCACTCTCATCCTGTCACATCTGATGTTCCCTCCTCTCCTCCATCTCTTCATCACCTTCCTCCTCCTCCTCCTCTTCAAGATCACATCATGAGATTTGCCTGGTTTGGTGACATGTAATGTCTGATGGGTGATGGATGTTTTATATACAGAGAGGAAATTAACCCCCCTCCCCTCCGACCTCAACCCTCTCTACACCCTACCATCATGTTCTATCAGAGAGGAAAGGTAACCTCCGAGCCGATGACAAACTTTGACAAATGGCTTGTCTCCAAACCCCCTTGGGAAAGAGGGAACAGACAAGCACCTTCACGTCCCCCCCCCGCCCCTCGTGCTTTGGGCTGCGCTGCGTCTGCTGTTAAGTGATATAGGAGCCGAGTTCGGGGAGAGAGTGGACGTCGATGTCGTGCCCCCTCCGTTTCCTCAGATTGGGATGGGTCACCATTCATCACGGTCAGACACCAAGCACAGCCCATCGCCTCCTCCTCCAACCAGATCGTTCCTTTCTTCACTCAAAGGTCACTCTTCTATCCCTCCACCCCTCCATCCCTCTATCCCTCTATCCCTCCATCCATCCATCCATCCCTCCATCCCTCCATTCCTCCATCCCTCTATCCCTCCATCCCTCCATCACTGTATCTCTCAATCCCTTCATCCCTCCATCCCTCCATTCCTCCATCCCTCCATCCCTCCATCACTGTATCTCTCCATCTCTCCATCTCTCCATCTCTCCATCTCTCCATCCCTCCATCCCTCTATCCCTCCATCCCTCCATCACTGTATCTCTCCATCCCTCCATCCCTCCATCCCTCTATCCCTCCATCCCTCCATCACTGTATCTCTCCATCCCTCCATCTCTCCATCCCTTCATCCCTCCATCCGTCTATCCTTCCATCCCTCCATCCCTCCATCTCTCCATCCCTTCATCCCTCCATCCGTCTATCCCTCCATCTCTCCATCCCTCCATCCCTCCATCCCTCCATCCCTCCATCTCTCCATCCCTTCATCCCTCCATCCGTCTATCCCTCCATCCCTCCATCCCTCTATCCCTCTATCCCTCCATCCCTTCATCTCTCCATTCACCGCAGTACAGGGCGTTTACACACTTCAACTGGACACCTGCTAGTATTCTAGTCCAAACTACTACTACTACCACCCCTCTCTACTCTCTCTACCTCCACTACTATCACCCCTCTCTACTCTCTCTACCTCCACTACTACCACCCCTCTCTTCTCTTTCTACCTCCACTACTACCACCCCTCTCTTCTCTTTCTACCTCCACTACTACCACCCCTCTCTTCTCTCTCTAACTCCACTACTACCACCTCTCTCTTCTCTCTCTACCTCCACTACTACCTACTACCACCCCTCTCTTCTCTCTCTACCTCCACTACTACCACCCCTCTCTTCTCTCTCTACCTCCACTACTACCACCCTCTCTTAACTCTCTACCTCCACTACTACCACCCCTCTCTTCTCTCTCTACCTCCACTACTACCACCCCTCTCTTAACTCTCTACCTCCACTACTACCACCCCTCTCTTCTCTCTCTACCTCCACTACTACCTACTACCACCCCTCTCTTCTCTCTCTACCTCCACTACTACCACCCCTCTCTTCTCTTTCTACCTCCACTACTACCACCCCTCTCTTCTCTTTCTACCTCCACTACTACCACCCCTCTCTTCTCTCTCTAACTCCACTACTACCACCTCTCTCTTCTCTCTCTACCTCCACTACTACCTACTACCACCCCTCTCTTCTCTCTCTACCTCCACTACTACCACCCCTCTCTTCTCTCTCTACCTCCACTACTACCACCCCTCTCTTAACTCTCTACCTCCACTACTACCACCCCTCTCTTCTCTCTCTACCTCCACTACTACCACCCCTCTCTTAACTCTCTACCTCCCTACTACCACCCCTCTCTTCTCTCTCTACCTCCACTACTACCTACTACCACCCCTCTCTTCTCTCTCTACCTCCACTACTACCACCCCTCTCTTCTCTCTCTACCTCCACTACTACCTATTACCACCCCTCTCTTCTCTCTCTACCTCCACTACTACCACCCCCTCTCTTCTCTCTCTACCTCCACTACTACCACCCCTCTCTTAACTCTCTACCTCCACTACTACCACCCCTCTCTTCTCTCTCTACCTCCACTACTACCACCCCTCTCTTAACTCTCTACCTCCACTACTACCACCCCTCTCTTCTCTCTCTACCTCCACTACTACCTACTACCACCCCTCTCTTCTCTCTCTACCTCCACTACTACCACCCCTCTCTTCTCTCTCTACCTCCACTACTACCTACTACCACCCCTCTCTTTTCTCTCTACCTCCACTACTACCTACTACCACCCCTCTCTTCTCTCTCTACCTCCACTACTACCTACTACCACCCCTCTCTTCTCTCTCTACCTCCACTACTACCACCCCTCTCTTCTCCCTCTACCTCCACTACTACCACCCCTCTCTTCTCTCTCTACCTCCACTACTACCACCCCTCTCTTCTCTCTCTACCAACACTACTACCTACCACCACCCCTCTCTTCTCCCTCTACCTCCACTACTACCACCCCTCTCTTCTCTCTCTACCTCCACTACTACCACCCCTCTCTTCTCTCTCTACCACCACTACTACCTACTACCACCCCTCTCTTCTCTCTCTACCTCCACTACTACCTACTACCACCCCTCTCTTCTCTCTCTACCTCCACTACTACCTACTACCACCCCTCTCTTCTCTCTCTACCTCCACTACTACCACCCCTCTCTTCTCCCTCTACCTCCACTACTACCACCCCTCTCTTCTCTCTCTACCTCCACTACTACCACCCCTCTCTTCTCTCTCTACCAACACTACTACCTACCACCACCCCTCTCTTCTCCCTCTACCTCCACTACTACCACCCCTCTCTTCTCTCTCTACCTCCACTACTACCACCCCTCTCTTCTCTCTCTACCACCACTACTACCTACCACCACCCCTCTCTTCTCTCTCTACCTCCACTATGTACCTTTAACAATGTACATATTGCCATAGCTTACTTTGGATATCTACAATCTGAAAATGATAAGAAAATTGTCAACGGGACAAGAGTAACAATAATAACCAAGGGTCAAAATAACCAGACATTGAACAATAACAATAAGAAAACAGTAGAGGTCATGTTGATGTTGATTGGCCATGTTGATGTCAATCATGTTGATTGGTCATGTTGATTGGTCATGTTGATGTCAATCATGTTGATGTTGATTGGTCATGTTGATTGGTCATGTTGAGGTCAGTCATGTTGATTGGTCATGTTGATTGGTCATGTTGATGTCAATCATGTTGATGTTGATTGGTCATGTTGATGTCAATCATGTTGATGTTGATTGGTCATGTTGATGTCAATCATGTTGATGTTGATTGGTCATGTTGATTGGTCATGTTGAGGTCAGTCATGTTGATTGGTCATGTTGATGTCAATCATGTTGATGTTGATTGGTCATGTTGATGTCAATCATGTTGATTGGTCTGTCACACATTGTCCTTCATCTTATGGCAGGCAGCAACGAAGTGCGCTGCCAACCCACAGCTCTCAGCGTCCTCCCCCAGCAGGACGGGTAGTCTACTCTCATCAGAGAGGTCTTTGAAACCTTGAATAAGGGTTTCAAATTTGGGGAAATTACACTCTCTAATTGTTTTTTTTTTTTTACATTTTGTCAGGAAATACAGCTCTGTATAGTGAACTACTCCTTTAATGGAGCGGTAGGCTCTATGACAGGGAGGTTTTGAGGGTTCTGAAGGTTCTGCTGTTGAGCAGTGGTTTCTCTCACTTTCTCTTGTCATGACACTCACTTTCCCTCCCTCCCTCCCTCCCTCCCTCCCTCCCTCCCTCCCTCCCTCCCTCCCTCCCTCCCTCCCTCCCTCCCTCCCTCCCTCCCTCCCTCCCTCCCTCCCTCCCTCCCTCCCTCCCTCCCTCCCTCCCTCCCTCCCTCCCTCCCTCCCTCCCTCCCTCCCTCCCCTCTCTCTCTCTCTCTCTCTCTCTCTCTCTCTCTCTCTCTCTCTCTCTCTCTCTCTGTCTCTCTCTCTCTCTCTCTCTCTGTCTCCC